>NC_071666.1:0-97500 GCF_012460135.2 Molothrus ater | reverse complement strand
CTGCTTTTTTTTTTCTTTTTTTTTTCTTTTTTTTTTTTTGGCAAAACCAGAGGGGGTGAAGCAAATGTGAGTTCAGCCTCAGCTCCTTGGCAGGGACTGAGGGTTTCCAGGGGAAAAAACCCACAAATAATGAGGATAAACAGGTGATTTTGCTGAGAACCTGAGGGAACACGAGACTGAGCACCTAAATCCACGCAAGGTGTGAGATCCACGAGGGAAATTTTGTGAACGTCCTGTCCACGGAAAAGCCTCAGCACGGGAGCACCAGAGGGACAAATGTGGGTCTTGCTCAGGTCCAGCAGGACAAACATCACTAAAAAAAACCAAAAAAAGCACCTTTTAACCTTTTCCAGAGGATCTGGGGGTAGAGAACCAGGGAGGGCAGACAAAGCCACACAGGCTCCTCCGCAGTGGTGGACAGTGGTCACCTGAGGCTGCTCAGACAATTCTCACAGCACCCCAAAAACAGCTTTTGGGGGAAAATTATTTCCCCAGGTGGGAGAAGGAACCAGGAAATTTCTGACTGGATTTTTTTTTTTTTAATTTCTGTTTGTCTCTGTGGTTGTTGACCACAGTCCTTGAGTTGGTGACCACAATCTTTGATTTGGTGACCACAAGCTGGTGACCACAACCTTCCTTTAAGGCCACCACAATTTCTGGGCACTGCTGGACGTCTCTCTGCTCCCCCCTGCCCTGGAGACCCTCCCTGTGGCGCCCTCCCGACCACCTCCCTGCCCACCCCTCAACCCACATCCCCCAAACCAGCCTGATTTGAGTCTTTTTGATCTCACCCAGGAGCCCGGGAGGGAGGGCTGGGAGTGCCCGGGCTCCTGGGCACCAAAATCAGTCGGAAAAGGGGTTCTGGAGATCCTTTTTCTCATTCTGGAGACGGGCATGAGCAGGAGGAGACTCGTCCCAACCTGCAGCGCCTCAGGGGCACAGCTTGATGTAGGTGACCGTGGAGCAGACCGAGAACAGGGGGAACACCTTCTCCTGGAAGGCCACGTTGAAGGTGAAGATGTGCTGCATGTTCTCGGCGTCGTAGAAGGAGACCTCCTCGCCCTCGTAGTCCAGGTAGACGCGGACACGGCTCAGCTTGCGGCCGCCCAGGCACAAGGGCGTGCGCTGCGGCGACGTCACGGCCCAGTAGCGGCCCCCGTTCTGCTGCACGGCCCAGATGCCCTCCTCGGGCGAGAACTGGGTCAGCCCCTTCCTCCGAATGGATTCCTTGGCCACGCCAAAGGCCCAGCCGTCCGAGGGCCCCACCTCCACCTCCCAGTAGTGCCGCCCCGACTTGAAGCCCGTGGAGGCCAGAACGCGCGAGTTGGTGTCAAAGCGCTTGGGGTTGTCGGGCAGCTCCTGCTTCCTGCAGCCCATGCGGACGCTCTTGAGGTCGGCCGAGAGGATCAGCAGGTGGTTGGCAGAGTCGGGGTCCAGGGTCAGGTCCTCTGTTGGGGACAGATGGCGGTCAGGGCTCAGCGAGGGTTTGGGCAGGGAAAAGCGCGGCTCAGTTTCTGGAGCTCAATAATCCCAGCCTAGACCTCAATAATCCCAGCCTGGAGCTCAATAATCCCAGCCTGGAACTCAATAATACCAGCCCAGCCCCAAAAACCCTACACCCCACACAGACACCCCCATGAACACCCCAAATCCCTCAAGGGGGGTTTATCTCATGCAGCATCTGGTGAGAAATGGGGTGACAACAACACAAGGCCACCAGGAGAGAAGACAACGCCATAAAAGCACATGCAAATAATTCGCAGTTATCAACAGCAAAGATGATCAAGAATGTTTTTTTCCACATAAATTGATTTTTTTTATCTTGGTTTCCAGCTCATTCACACATACAGGCGGGCTCCGCACCCCCCTGGCATCACAAATCTCAGAATTTTGATCCCCAAACCGCCCCAAAAGCACCCAAATCCTTGTAGGAAGCCACGACCTGAGGCGTATTTCCACCTGGAGTAGTCCAAAGCAAACATGCAAATGCAGCCTGGTCCCAACAGCTTTTTTTTCCCCTTTTCCAAACTCAGAGGAAGTGACCTCAAATTGTGGTTGTAGTCAGCAAAGTCACCACGAATCCATGAGACACTTTGGGGGGAGTCTAAAATGGAGCAAGTGCAGCATCATAAAAGGCCTTTGTGCTCTCCAAAATTCACAGGTTTGGGTCAGGAACTGGCATAAAAAATTCGCAAAAGAGACACGGTGGAATTGAAAACCTCAGAGCGCTTCGTAAATGTGGGGAAAGTCAAAACAGGGACAGGCTGGGATCATTTTCCCTTCAAAACTTAAGCGCCAGGTTCCTCCCCAAAAGTGGCCAAAAAACCCTACATTTCCTGCATCTCCTGCATCTCCTGCATCTCCTGCATCTCCTGCATCAGAGACTGCAAATCCCACCGGCAAACCCATGGGGAAACAGGGTTGAACTCGCCGATTTCATCAATGCCCTTTTTTTAAATTCTTTTTTTTTTAATCTTTTTTTAAACTCTCTTTTTTAAAAATCTTTTTTTGTTGTTGTTATTGTTTTAAAGCACCTTTTAGCAGGGTGTTTTCCTTCCTGGGGCATCTCCAGCGCCTGGAATTGTCAGGAATTGTCAGGATTTGGGTCTGAGGTTCAACCACAGCGAGTGACGCCTCTGCACATGCACCCACCCCCCTGGGCATGCAGCGAGGGGCCTTTGGCTTTTCCCGTGGTTTCTGGTGTTTTCTGCCAAATTTTGGCATTTCCGGAGGTGCCTGGGGATGCTGCTTGTGAGCAGAATCCTTGGAAAAGGTCCAGCCCGTGGGTTGTCCTCCTTTGAGGTCCCCAGGCTGGAGACCACAGGGTTAAAAGCAAAAAAAAAAAAAAAAAAGAGTTTTTTTCTCCTGAAAATGCTGCTCTGGGCACCTTCGCACCAAGGGGGTGTGGATGGGGTTTGCCCCTCAAATTCATGACCTCTCCCATGAAATGGAGTTAAATTCTTAATTAACTTTAAAAATTAGTTAAGTTCTGCTGGGATTTAATTTGAATTCTTAAATAACTTAAGGAATTAACCAAATTCTGCTGGGATTTAATTTGAATTCTTAAATAACTTAAGGAATTAACCTGAATTCTGCTGGGATTTAACCCCTCTGAGGCCTCCATCCCAATTCCCTGGTGGAAGCAGGAGCCCAGCAGAGCAAATTTGGCAAAGTTGTGGCTTGGAGTGGCTTTTTTGGTCTGAAATCTGTGGGTTTGTTAAGTGCAAACAGGCAGAGAGGACCTGGCTGAGCTGTCAGATCCCCGGCGTCAGTTAGAAAAATCGGCTTTGGGCTCTGGAGCTGAGCAGGCAGGATCTGGAAATCATCGAGAGAGAAGAAATTAAGGAAAAAAAAAAAAGGGAAAAAAAAAAAGAGAAAAAAAAAAAGAAATCTAAAGTGTCTTTTCCTTTTTTTTTTTTTTTCCTTTCTCCTTTCTTTTTTTCCCCCTCTCTTTTGGCTTTGCAAAATACAACCACAATTCTGAGTCTTTGCTCTGGGTGCTATGTGTGAAAAATCTTTTTTTTTTACCTTTTTCACCTCTTCCCAGCTCGTCCTGCAGGTTTTCTGAAAAGGAGAGAAGAGAGGGGCGTGAATGGGGACACAATCATTTGGGTTTTTCTCGCCTAGATTTGCTCTTTTCGGTGCATTTTGCATTTCCAGCTCTCTCTGCGCCATCTAGTGGTTTCCTGCAAACCCAGGGCTTGGCTATCTTGAAATTAAATTATTCTTTATTTTTTATATTTTATTCATGTTTCTATTTTCTTTTTATATATTATATTTTATATATTTTTATTTTATATTTTTTATTTTTTATTTTTATTTTTATTTTTATTTTTATTTTTATTTTTATTTTTATTTTTATTTTTTATACTTTAATTTTTTATTTTTAATTTTTGGGGTTGTTTTTGGTTTTGGTTTTGGTTTTGGTTTTGGTTTTGGTTTTGGTTTTGGTGTTGGTGTTGGTTTTGGTGTTGGTTTTTAATATTTTATTATTTTATTTTTTTTCCACCCACCTCGGAATTTCTTCAAGACCTTCTCCAGGACCACGGTTTTGAGGGAGAAGTTGCAGACGTGCATCTTCATGTCGGTGCAGACGGGGACGGGCTTCTGGCACTTCACCTCATCACTCCTGCCCAGGGAAAACAGAAGAGTGAGGAAATTGTGGATGTTCCCCCATTTCCAGCCCCGTTTTCCACCCACGCTCCTCTCCCATCCCACCCCGAGCACCTTACTGGGATTTCATCCTCCTTGGGGTGAAAAAACCAGGATTTGGGTGTGGATTTTCTGGTGATGGGGGGGATTTTTTGGGGTGATCCCCTCCCCACCTCCACCAGCTCCAATTCGATTTTAGGAATCGGTGGCGCCTGTGCTGGGGGAAATGAGTGTGAGCAAATCAGGAATTTGGAGTTTTTGGTCTCAATCCTTGAAAAAAACCCACTGACAGGAAAAGCACATGGTGAAAATCAGATTTTCAGGAATCTGGAGGAGATCCAGGGCTCGGAGAGAGCGGGAGGGAAATTCCACCCTCCCCGGGGCACCTGGACGGGGCACGGGGAGCTTCAGGCAGGGCTGGAAACCCAAAGGCCGTGGGGAGAGAGAATTCCTCACCTGCTGATGATACCCGTCACGTCCTGGAAAGGAAAATAAAGAGAGATTGAGTAGTGAGAGCCTGAACGAGGGATGTGGGACGCCAGGCAGTAAATGCAGTAATAAAATGCAGTTTATTTTATATAAACCGTGGTTTATTGTACACAAAATGCAGTTTATTGTACAAAAAAATGCGCTTTATTGTACACAAAATGCAGTGGAGGCAATTTAAGGTTCAAATACACTCAATAAAGTTATTTTCCCTCAGGCAGGGTAAATAAAGTGATTTTCCTTCAGGCAGGGTGGATTGCGGAGGCAATTTAAGGTTCAAATGCGCTCAATAAAATAAAATTGCAACACCACAAACCAACACCAAACCGAGCCATTATTTGCCTGTTCTGCCCTCAGAACACATTCCAGAGCCCGCACCAAGGCAGAGCCACCCCCAGGGGCTGAAAAAAGGACCCTGAAGCCAGCCCAGGGCTGCTTTTAAATAAACAATTGGCATTTTATTCCCAAGCTGCTTTTTAACAAAAAAATGCCAGTTGTTGTTCCCAAGCTGCTTTTTAAATAAAATGCCGATTGTTGTTCGTGGGGCGAATTCCCACCCACAGCCAAGCCCTGAAAACTTCTGCAAATATTGACAGTGCCCAGGAGGCAGCCTGGCAGGGAGTTTAACCCTGTGCAGGTCTGGGACAGCTCCCTGGGAAAATCCTGGCAAAACTCCAGGGAAAACCTCTGGAAAATCACAGGAAAAAAATCGGGAAAAATCCCTGGAAAAACACACGAAAAAAACCCGGAGAAACCTCTGGAAAAAACACAGGAAGAAAAAAAAAAATCATTACAGTTGAAGAGAACATTATTTCCTCAGGCAGAGAGAGGCTGGGGCACTCAGGCACCTCCTTGCGCCATCCACTCATTAAAGGCAGACTAAAAAAAGGACTTTTACCCCCAAAACACCTTTATAGGATCCATAAACACAAACCAAGTGCTTGGGGGTGCCAGAAGAGTCCAGACAAATTCACAGAGGAAAAAAAAATCATTAAAAGTTGAAGGGAATTCTGTTTCTTAGCCAGAGAGAGCTTGGGACGCTCAGACACCTCCTTGCACCACCCACTTATTAAAGGCAGAATAAAAAAGCACTTTCACCCCCAAAATCATCCCTACAGGATCCATAAACACAAACCAAGGGCTTGGGGTGCTAGAAAAGTTCCAGATGAGTTCATGGAGGAAAAAAAAAGAGAAATCATTAAAAGTTGCAGGGAACGTTCTGTCCCTCAGGCAGAGAGAGCTTGGGGCACTCAGGCGCCTCCTTGCACCTTCCACTCATTAAAAGCAGGATAAAAAAAGGACTTTTACCCCCAAAACACCGCTGAAAAATGAGGAATAAGGCTGTGAGCCAGAGCTGACACCTCACCTTGAGGAACTCCAGCATGGGCTGCTGGATTTTCTCCTCCAGCTCGGCGATGAGCTTGTTGAGGAGCGTGATCTCTCTGGAGAGGTCGGTGATGTTCTCGTTCTGCCTCCGGGAGATGTTCTTCTCCATCTTCTCCAGCTGCCCCAGCAGGATGTGCTCCTGGTCGTGCAGGAACTGCCGCAGCCGCTCAAAGTCCGAGAGCAGCTTCTGCCGCTCGGCCTCGATGGTTTTCTGGGGGCGAAACACGGCAAAGAAAGGCAAAAAAAAGGAATTTTCAGAAGAGAGGTGGGGAGGTGGGGCTGGGGCCTTCTTCGGGGAGGGGTGAGTGTGAAAAATGCAAATTAAATGGCTCTTCGCAAATATTTACTGCATTTTGGCACAGATATCTACCGTATGTATTTTGACGCAGATATTTACTGCATGTGTTTTTTACGCAGATATTTACTGTTTTTTTGTTGTGTTGATTAGTAGCGCTGTGTTAACATTTTAATAGTATGGTAAATGTAGTTTTGTGGTTAAAAGGTAACTTTTGTAGTTAAAACAGGAACTGTGTGTGTGGGATATTTTTCTTAAGAAAAGAATGAGGTACTGGCACCAGACGGGAGCCACAGGACACCGAAATCTTTCAGAGAAAGAATTTATTGCTCCATTTTCAGGAAAAATGAACTTCTTCCCACCTTGCTCAGCTCTGAAAATGCCGTTTAGGATTAAGAGGAAGAAGCTGACACTGACCAGACAAAATCCTTTGTTTGAATAGAATTTATGCATCACTAATGAGACGTATGAATATTCAACAGGCTGCTGTTTTTAAGGGTTAATCCTCTCTTAACACGTGTCCTTTTTCGGGCTTATTTTGCCCAGAAAGAGGCACCCTGACTGTCCATAACTCTCTGGTTTTAATGTTTCATATTGTCTTAATCCAAATTGTCCAAATTATTATCACTCTAATTATATTATTATTTTTATGACTATTTCATTACTATTAAACTTTTAAAATTAAAAAACCCCAAATGATTGGCGTTTTTCATAGCGAGGAATCACAGGGAGCGGAATTCCCGGACTAAAACCTTGGGAAGCAGCGTCAGGATCTCTCAAAAATCACTTTTCTTGGGGGAGGAATGGCCTGGGAGAGGAATTATTTTCATTGGGCCGGGTATTTTTTCCCTTCTGCTGCCACAGGGGTGATGTGCTGAGGAAGAGGAAGGGTGGAGCAGAGCCCCGGGGCCAGCCGAGCCCCCGAGATATTCCAGAGAATTCCGAGATGCTCCAGCCCTATTCCCGAGGGCTGCTGAGGCTCTGCCTGATGGTGGTGGGGCAGGAGGGAGGAGAAAAGTTCCCATTTTCTCTTTTTTGGGACAGTCCAGACTTCCCCGCCGCCCCACTCCAGGACCCACCAGCAGCTCCTGGGTTTTTTTATCGTCGTTCACTTTGAACTCCAGCAGCTCCTGCCGCTCCTTCCTCAGGAAATCCAAGCGCGCATTGATTTTCTCCTGGGAACAACAACAACAACAACAAAAAGATGATTTGCGGGTGTCGCTTTTCGTCCCTCTGCCCGCGGGGTTTGCTCTGTGCCGGGTGGGATGGGGAGGGAGGAAAAACTCATCATGCGCTGGCCGGGAAATCCAGAACCTCCCCAAAAAACAGGAAAGAGGGAGGAAAACGCGGGATGAGCTCGCCGGGACCACCAGAACCTCCCCAAAAAAAACAGGAAAGAGGGAGGAAAACGCGGGGAGAACCTCCCCAAAAAGCGGGGACGGAGGGAAACACGGGATGCGCTCGCCTGGAAATCCCGAAATCCCCGCGGCGGCCCCCAGGACCACCAGAACCTCCCCAAAAAGCAGGATCGGAGCATGCCAGGGGCAGGACGTGCCCTGCTCCCACCGGCAAAGGTCAGCCCGGCTTTAACCAGCTCATCTCTGGACGCTCTCCAGCCCCCAGAGAGTGGCGGCTGTTTGTCTGTCAGTCGCGGCTGTTTGTCTGTCAGCCGCTCCCTCACCCGGCGAGGTGAATCCCGCCCAAAAACCCGGGCCAGGTGCGCACACCCGGGCGGGACAGCTCTCCCAGATGTTTCTGGGAGACTGGGAAGCTCTCCCGGCTTTTTGGGGAGGCCGAGAAGCTCTCCCAGCTCTTCGGGAGGCGAGGCAGAGCCGGGTGACAGCGCGGGGACAAGCGCGGCTCGCACGCACGGACGGACGGACGGACGGACGGACGGACGGACCTTGTACTCCTCGGAAGCCTCGTCCACGGGCACCACGGCGTGCGGGCGGTGCTCGCGGGACCTGTCGCACACCACGCAGATGCTCCTGCGGTCGTCCTTGCAGTAGAGCTTGAGCGCCTCGCGGTGCTTGGGGCACAGCCCGTCCTCCTCCGCTCCTTTCGCCCCGCGCTGCGCGAACTGGCTGATGATCTCGGACATGTTCGCCAGCTGCCGATTGGGGCGGAAATTTTTGCTCTGGAAAACCTCCCGGCACTGCGGGCACGGGAAATCCATCTCCAGGTCCTTCCAGCTCTTGACGATGCACGCCCGGCAGAAGTTGTGGCCGCACTCGATGGACACGGGGTCCTTGAAGAACTCCAGGCACACGGAGCAAGTGGCTTCGTCCTGGAGGTTGCCGGGCAGGAACACGGCGGCCATGGCCTCTCTCCTGCGGGGCAGGAAGGGTTTCAGCGCGGCTGGGAGGGCAGCGCTGGCACCCGGCCCCGGGGGCGGCGCTCGGCCCGGAGCGCGGCCGCTGCCCGGGGTCCCTCCCGCGGTGTCCGGTTTCGCCCGCCCAGGGACCGGACCTCGGCTCCGGGGGGCGCGAAGGAAAGCAGGGACGCTGCCCATAAATCCTGAGCTTCCTGGCTCTTTTTTTTTTTAATTTATTTATTTTAAATTTTTTTTCTTTTTTTTTTTCGGGATGGGGGGGTGTTTTTGGTTTTTGTTTTTTGGTTGGGTTTCTTTTTTTCAGCAAGGAGGCGGTAAGACGATCCACTTTTGGGATCTTTTTGGGATCCAAAAAAAATCCCCAAAACCTTCTGGGGATCCCCTCCCGTTCGGGGGTGCCACCGGCTCTGCATGGATGGAGCTGATTTATGGCCGAGCCGCTGCCGAACCCGAGCCCTGGGGCCGGCGTGGAGCAGCTGCTCCAGGCTGAGGTCCAGGAACCATCTGAGCCCTCGTTAAAATCCAGTTTCGCCCCTGAAACTCCAGTTGGGGACTCAGATGACCTGGTTGAGCTCCAGGGCTCATCGGGGGCCATAAAAAGCAACAGGAGAAAGGGAATACACGAGGATGCAAAGTCCTTAGCGAGATCTGTGCATGAGTTTCCCAAATCCATAAAGATCAAGCTCGGGATTGGGGTCCTGCACCTCAAAATAAAATAGCCTTGGCCTTCCGGAAATATTTTCTGCAGGTTTGGAGGCCGTGCATTAAGTGGGAATGATAATTAATTTTTTGGGTTTTTTTTTTTTCCAGGGCTGGGGTTGTCCATAACATCGTGGTTTCCACTTTTTCACCGAGTTCTTGTCAGGGCAAACCGGGACAGGAGGGAGCGATGGTCACCCGGTTACTGAGGGGGTTCAAGTTACCACGGGCTGGGAAATGTGGGATCCTCTGGAGAGCAATTTGTCTTCTCCTAATGAGGACCTGAAATCAGATCCAGTGATCCATAAATTCTGATTTGAAAGCAGGCCTTGCTTATCCAAAACCTCCGAGTCGGGATTTTGGACACATCTGGAGCTGTGGGGGGAGATAAATCCCAGTTCCAGAGGTTCTGCTGGAGGAATTAATGAGCAAAAACGGCCCTGGGATTTTCCTGCAGAGTATTGCCACCTCTGAGCGTGTTTATCTGCCCCTTCTCATGCATTTATGTAATTTTATATATAAAAATATCACTCCCTATGGAAGGGGTATTCACTCTCTCCTACCTCCCGTATATAATTCTATATTTGTATGTATTTATATATATTTATATCAGTATTTATATATATTTATATCACTCCCTGTGGAAGGGGAATCCACCCTCTCCCACCTCCCGTTTCTTTCGATCTGTAAATAAACACCAGAGGGACAAGGGACGGATGGACAAGGGACAGAGGGACAGAGGGACAGAGCGACAGAGGGACAGAGCGACAGAGCGACAGATGGACAAGCGACAGAGGCACAAGCGCATGCCCAGCCCTCCCCGTGTCCCGCGTACCTCGGAGCGGAGGCGTCGGGCCGGGGCTCCCTCCCGAACCGCCCCAGTCCCGGCGGGTTTTGGCCCGGCACGGCTCGGGACGCGGCCAGCTGCGCCGCCAGCCGGGTGGCAGCGGGGTCCCAGCGGGACGGGGTCCGCGGCAGCCCCGGGCAGCGGCGGAGGAGCCCGGCCGCGGCCGCCGCCGCCTCGGACATCGCTGGAGCCGCGGCTCCTCGGTGCCCCATTTGTCCCCTCTTGTCACCGCCACCCCCTCCCGTGTCACTTACCATTCTCTGCCCTCCCCCATCGCTGCTATGCTGGGCACCCGCCGAGGTTTTTCCCTCCTCCTCCTCCTCCTCTTCTTCCTCCTCCTCCTCCTTCCCTGCTCTGCTGCTCTGCTCCGTGCCAAAGTTCTCCGTGCCAAAGTTTCTCGCGTTTCCAGCGCCTCCCTCCACCTGTCCCCAAGGCCGGAGCTTCTCCGCGGGGCTTTTAACCCTTTTCAGGAACCTCATCCCTCCTTCCGAGGGGAAGGGGCAAAAGCTTTGCACCCCTCTTCCCAAAAACGGTGAAAAAAATATTAATCTCGCTGTGCAAACTTGGGGGCAAAAGGGCAGGAACTTCCCCTGTGGGGCGTGTCCCACCTGCCACAGGTGTGTTGGTCAGGTAGGAAGAGCTTGGGAGACCCGAAGCGACAGAAGGAGGGGGGAAATGAAATGTAAATACAGCCGTAAATATATGGATTAATTGATGGGTATCCAAAAATATCCGTAAATATATGGATTAATTGGTGGATATCCATAAATATATGGATTAATTGATGGGTATCCAAAAATATCCGTAAATACATGGATTAATTGGTGGATATCCAAAAATTCCATACACCTATGGATTAATTAATAGATATCCAAAAATATCCATAAATATATGGATTAAATAATGTCTACGGGACACACGCACCCCCTTTATTTCCCTTGGCTCCTAGCTGATGCTCCTCTCCCAAAATTCCCAGCCCTGCCCAGGAGTTAAAATAAATAAAACCCCCGGGGGAAGCTCCTTGGCTCGCCCTTGGGCTCTGGGTGTCAGGATCGTGTTCGGGGCCGCCTGCTGCTCCCAGACCATCGGGAATGCCGGGCCTGGAGAGCTGGAAACAGGGACAGGAGCCAGATCCAGCCCTGCCAGTGCCGAGCCTGAGGGTTTATTTTAGAGCTGAGACTAAATCAGGATGCGCAGCGGGGCCCATTTGAGAGAGAAAATATTAGCATTTGTGTGGGGGGCTAGGTTTTTTTATGGGAATGTCTTTTCATAAGTGTTTGGGCATAAATAGTCGGCTTGGGAATCAATCAAAATGTTGGTAGATACTGGAAGGAAAGGAGAAGAAAACCAGAAATCAAATGTCGTGTGTTCCTGTAAGCCTTACTGGGTTTGGGTTTGGGTTTGGGTTAAGGTTTGGGTTTGGGTTTGGGTTTGGGTTTGGGTTTGGGTTAGGGTTAGGATGGGGAGCAGTGATATTCTGGAGAAAAAGTAGCCATCAAAGATGCAGACAAAAATCTAGTGTGATTTTCTTTGACAAATCTCATTCTTGAGGGCGTTTTGCAGTGAACGAGCCCCCATTTTTGCCGCTGACGAGCCCAGCCCCGGGTCAGATGCGTTCGGGGAGCCGCAGAGCCGCGGTTCCGGCGCAGGGCCCGTCAGTCCCGGCGCCCCTCGCCCCACTCCTCGTTGCACAGGTCGGTCTCGCAGCAGGAGTAGCGGGAGCTCAGGCGGGACTCGGCGTCCGACGCCCGCTCCCGGCCGCAGTTGAGGGCGGAGGTGCAGCCCTGCTGGTAGTAAAGCGTCATTTTACCTGCAGCGGGGGATGAGGAAAAACAAAAACCGTGAAAATCGGATTTTTGGGGCTTTGGGGAGGAAATGCACCCCCCCCTCCTCCCAAATTAAGCCACACTTTGGTTTAATTAAGAGGAAAGGAAAATCAGACAATAAAAGTTAAAAATCTCCGTGATGCACCCACTGAGACAACTCCTGCCCCCTAGAGAGGGTCTGCCCTTGGCTTAAAAACGACTTTTTGAAAGTTTTTTGAACCTTTTTTACCTCTCTGACGGGGAGGAGAGGGTGAGGAAGAGGCCAAGGAGAAGCTCCCTGCAAACCAGGTGGATTTGGGTAAACAAAAGGGAAAAAGATCAGATTTTGGTGAACAAGGGAAGGAGATGGTGGGGAAGAAGCTCAGGAGAAGCTCCCTGCAGGTTCTGCCTGCAAACCAGGTGGATTTGGGTAAATAAAAGGGAAAAAGATCAGGTTTCGGTGAACAAAGGGATAAAACAGGGCAAGGAGAGGATGGGAGAAGCCCAGGAGAACCTTCCTGAGGGGAAGGAGAGGATGAGGATGAGGAAGAGGCTAAGGAGAAGCTCCCTGCAGGTTCTGCCTGCAAACCAGGGGGATTTGGGTAAACAAAAGGGACAAAGATCCGATTTGGGTGAACGAAGGGATAAAACAAGGGAAGGAGAGGGAGGGGACAGCCCAGGGGGACGCACCCAGGGAGGTTTTGATCAGCGCGCACTTCTCCCGGCGCTCGCAGCTCGTCACGTTGGCGCCCCGCAGGCAGCCCATCAAGGGGATCTTGTACTTGCACAGGTGGCACCGCAGGGCCTCGGCTGCGGCAGAGGGGGAAAGACGGGATGAATTTTGGGGGAAAAACCGGGCAGAATCCATTAAATCTGATTTTCTTTTCCCCCGCTCACCGGCTCCGAGACAAAGGAGGAGGCTCAGCCCCAGCAGGAGCAGCTTCGTGGTGGGGAAGGTCCGGGATTCCATTGGCTCCCTGGGGTGAGAAAGGCTCGGGAATTCAGCTCTGGAAAGAGAAAAGCTCGGGAATTCAGCCCTGGGCTCAGGAACTCAGCCCTGGAATTAATTCTGCTCCCTGGGATGAGAACAGCTCCAGAATTCAGCTCTGGGGTCAGGAATTCAGCTCTGGAATGAAAAAGGATCAGGAATTCAGCTCTGGGATGAAAAGGGCTCAGGAATTCACCTCTGGGATGAAAAGGGATCAGGAATTCAGCTCTGGGATGAAAAGGGATCAGGAATTCACGAATTCACCTCTGGGATGAATTCCCTCAGTGCTCAGCCCTGGGATAGGGTGAGGGGGCAAAAAAGCAAAACCCTCCCACTTCTTTTGTTTTGTGCCTTTTGGGGCAGAACGAGCAGAGAGAAGCTTGGTTTGTCTCCTGAGATAACCCAAAAAATGGAAGTGTGGGGAATTCTGGAGATTTTAGTGGTTTTGGTTGCGGGGAATAAAATTATTTAATGAGGAAAAAAAGCGCTTTATTGCCAGCAGCGCTGAGACAGCGCTGCAGCTGAACCCGAACCAGGCGGATTTGGGTAAAGAAAAAGGGAAAAAGATCAGACTTAAGTGAAAAAACGATGACCACCGCCCAACGTGGGGCTCGAACCCACGACCCTGAGATTAAGAGTCTCATGCTCTACCGACTGAGCTAGCCGGGCTCCTGAAGATTCGCTTTTTCACTACTTTTTTACTAAAAACAAAAGTTTCATTTGGTTTCTGTACATTATTTAAAAATTAAACCGGTTTCTTTGTTTCAAAAATATTAAATTGAGTATAAGAAACATAAAAGTAAAAATATAAAACTATATTAAAATAATAAATATCTATTTATGTGCTGAAATATCTTTTATCTATTTATTTACTTATTATACTAGACGGTGTATTTATATATTTTATATGGATTGATACATAAATTAGACACCATATAATACATTTGTTCATCTATTTATGTATTATTATTTATACATTATTTTAAAAAATATATTTTAGATGTATAAAAGCATAGTAAAATAAAAGCATATATATATAACGTATTTTATATTTTAAATATATATATTAAATATATATTTTAAATATATATTTTAAATATATTTATTATATAAAATATATTTATTATATATATTCTAAAATGTATATTTTATATATTTATTAGTCATAAAATTAATTTTAATTTAATCCATTATTTTAAAAGTATATATTTTAGCTATATAAAAGCATACTAAAAAATATATATATATAACACCTTTTATATATTTTTTAAAAAATTGGTCATAAAAATAAAAATCCCTGTTTCTCCGCGAGTTCGAGGAGATGCTGGGATGATGCCGACGGACACGGAGCGCGCAAGGAGAACCCCAAAAGCCCCCGAAACCCCCCCAAAATGCGGTGCCTCACCCGGCCGTGCGCTCCCCGCGGCTCCCGGCGCCGCCGCCCCGCGCCCCCTTTATCCCCGCGCTGCCCTCGGGGCCTGAACGACCCCGAAACCGCGGAACAATGCGGGGAACAGCTGGACAAACACCCGGACAGACACCTGGACAAACACCCGGACAAACCCCGGACACCGCCCCCGCTCCCTTTGTCCCCCCTCTGTCCCAAAAAAACCCCAAAATTTGGGAACCCAACCGCAAATCCCGCGCGGATTTGGGGGACGGGGATGGAGCCGGAGCGCCCCGGGATGCCCTGCGGGGTCTTAATTAGCGGCGGGGGTAATTAGCCAGTGATTAATGCCCTGTCGCGCTGCTCCGGGCTGTTCCCGAAGCCTTTGGGGCCGGGCCCGTCCCGGGGTTTCTGCAGCTGCCCGGGCGTGAAATTCCTGGTGTCGGTCCAAATCCTGCGTTTTGGGGCTCAAATCCCGACATTTCTGGGTCCCAAACCCTCCTTTTTGGGGCTCAAATCCCGACATTTCTGAGTCCCAAACCCTCCTTTTTGGGGCTCAAATCCCGACATTTCTGGGTCCCAAACCCTCCTTTCTAGAGCAAAACCCCTCCCTTCCCGAACATGAAATTCCTGGTACCAGTCCAAGCCCTCCGTTAAAAAAAAAAATACTATATAATTAATAGTAAGAAGAAGAATAGTAAAACAAAAAAATTCAAAATAAATAATTAAATAAGAATAAAAATTTAATTACCAAAAATTGTTAAGGAAAGCAATTAGAGTTTGAAAAATTACAGTAAATAAAGGGTAAAAAGTATAATTTTTTGGTACATAACTGGGAAAAAAGAAAAGAAGGAGCGCCCAACGTGGGGCTCGAACCCACGACCCTGAGATTAAGAGTCTCATGCTCTACCGACTGAGCTAGCCGGGCTCCTGGAAACCGCCGGCGGCTGCGGCTTGCTAGAACTCAAATCCAAAATTAAAAATTCCAACTTTTTCGGGAATCTGGGCAGAGGACACGGCCCCTCGTGCTGCTGCTTCCGCTGATGCTAAAATCTTTCATTTTTATTTAAAAAAAAATATACATATATACATATATTTATTATTTTAATCATAAAATCCAAAGCCTTTGATCCCTATTAAAAACATTTTTTTTTCCCCCTTCTGAAATTATTATTATTCCTTCCTCAATTATTATTCCCCTTTTCAAAAGTTATCCCTCCCTTTTTTTCTCAAATTATAATTCCCTCTTCCAAATTACTGCTCACTTTTACACATTATCGTTGCCCTTTTCAATTTATTTCCTTTTTTCTTTATTTTATATATATATATTTTTTTAAGTATTTTTTAAGTTATTTTTTTTTTACTGCTCAATAAAAGATGGACCTGGGGCAGGTGGAAGGGGACGTCTGGCGGGAAAGGGAGAGGCACAAAAAGAGGAGAAGAGGGATAATTTGGGGGTTAGGAGCTGTTAAATCCTGGAAAGATATTGAAAAAACAAAACAAAACAAAACGAAACGAAAATTTTCTTGGAAAAAATAACCGCTTCCCTGACCGGGAATCGAACCCGGGCCGCGGCGGTGAGAGCGCCGAATCCTAACCACTAGACCACCAGGGAACTGCGTCGGGGGTTTTAGCCTCCAAAATAGGAGCAAAATAAGAAATTTAGGGTTCAATTCCCTGAAAAAAGGGCCTCTGCACGTTTTTCCCCCTTTTTTTCTCACCCGCCAAGTGCTAAAATCCCCCCGATTTAACCCAAACCATCCCTGGCTTCCCCCCAGCGGCTTCTCAGGCACCTGGGAGCGCAGAAATCTCCCCAAAAAATCCCTTTTTACCCCCATTTGGGACGCCCCGTCCCGAACTAAACCAGAACTGCGCAGTTTTCCCAATTTTCCCAATTTTGGACTCACCCCCGTGCTTTCCACACAGGGGGAAAACACCCTAGAATCCATGAAAAAAGCAGATTTGTGGCATTCCAGCAGCTCCAGAAATCTGAAGGAGCTGTGGATGAAGGGATCGGCCAAATTCTTGGGTTTCGCAAGGATTTTTGACCTCCATTTTGCTGATTTTTTTCCCCCAATTTTTCCCTTCAAATTCCAGCACACGGAAAAAAAATCAGCCTGGATCCGGACAGAGAAATGGGAATAAAACCAGAGGAGGGGGAAGGGGGTGAATTCTATCAGGAAAAAAGCCCGAATTTTCCGGAATAATGGGAAATTCGGAGCCAAAAGCTGCGACAAAAGCGGGAGGGAACGCGCTGGACACAATTTGGGATTTTTGGCCGCAATTCCAGGTCACGTCCCGAGAGCAAACAGCTCCATGCAGGAGCAGGAACGCGTGACTGCAGCGCCTCCTCCTCTTCCTCCTCCTCTCCCCCTCCACACAATTCCTTTTTTTGGGGCGGTTTTGGGGTTTTGGGGGGGTGGGGGTTGTGTTTTTTTGGGGGGGGGGGGTTGGGATTTTTTTGTTTTTGGTTTTTTGTTTTGTTTTTTTTTTTTTTTTTTAATTTGTTTTTTTGTGGGTTTTTTTTTGTTTGTTTTTTGGGGTTTTTTTTTGTTTGGTTTGGTTTGGTTTTTTGAAGTGGTTTTTTTGGGTTTTTTTTTGTGGGGTTTTGAGGGGTTTTGGGGTTTTTTTTTGCTTTTGTTTTTTATAATTTTGGGGGTTTTGTTGTTGTTTTTGGTTTTTTGGGTTTTGTTTTGATTTTGTTTGTGTTTTGGGGGCTTTTTTGTTTGGGTTTTTGGGGGGTTTTTTGTGTGTTTTTGTTTGTCTGTTTTTTTATGGAGCCTGTCCAATTTTTTAATGAATTTTGTCCCAAAATTTCTGTGGAGAAGGGCACTTGGTTTTCCAGCACATCGAGTTCGCCCCTGTGGATGCAACACTGAAGATTTTCTGGATTTGAACATTTTAAAAGTTCAAATTTCCTCTCCTCCTCTCCACCTTTGCCGGGGATGGACAAAATGGGAATTATCCCTACCTGTGCCATTGATAATTTGATTTCTTTAGTAGATGGAAATGGGAATTATCCCTACCAGTGCCATTAATAATTTGATTTTTTAATTAATTTCCCCTCTGGGAAGCAGACGCGAGAAATGAGGCGTGCACAGGAAGTGGGGAGCACAGCTGCCAGCCCACAAAGCAGCTCTAAAAACTCCCAAAATCACCCCAAAATTAACCCCAGCTGGCGAGGGGGTGGAAAAGGGAATTAATTTCACCAAAACTGAACTGTTTCTGCCTGGTTTCGAACCAGGGACCTTTCGCGTGTTAGGCGAACGTGATAACCACTACACTACAGAAACCCGACGGCAAAGAGCCTGAGGGAAAAAATTCCTGGGAATTAACAATAAGAAAAATTTATTTTTCCTTTTACTGGCATTTTTCTACATCCATTGTCCCTTTCTTTCCTTCTTTGCTCCCAGGTTTTTTCCCCCAAAACCCACCCGGATCTCCCTCCCGAGGCTGCGCGCCACCAAAAGCCCCCAAAAACGCTCAGATTTGGGTCACCAAAGAAGGAACTGCGGAATTAAAACCATTTCAGACGCCCCAAAATGCAGAAATGTCGAGGCCAAAGTTTCTTTACTCCGGTTGGCAGAACCCGAGCGGAATCGCTCGGAATTGGGGTTTATAATTTGTGCGCCCCACAAAACGACCCCGATCCTATGAAGCCGGAAAATTAAGGAGGAAAAAAATAAAAATTTTAAAAAAAAATAGAATGGAATAGAATAGAGTAGAATAGAATAGAATAGAATAGAATAAGAAGTAATAAGAAGTAATAAAATAAAATAAAATAAAATAAAATAAAATAAAATAAAATAAAATAAAATAAAATAAAATAAAAATAATATTTAAAATATAATATTTTAGGAAATAATAAAAATAAAAATAAAAATAAAAATAACAAAACCCACAAAACCAAAACGAAACAAAACAAAAAGAATACCACCAAAATGAGCGCTGTTTCTGCCCGGTTTCGAACCGGGGACCTTTCGCGTGTGAGGCGAACGTGATAACCACTACACTACAGAAACGCTGTGCTTCGGTTTTTTTGCCTTTTTTGTACAACTCCGAGCCCCCAAATTCCCTCAGGTTGTTCCTGAAAATTTCCAAATCCTGGGAGAAAATCTCCCCTCGTGGCTTTGGATTCCTTTATCACTTTTAATTCATTCCCTTGTCGCTTTTCGTTCATTTTTCTTACTATTTTAATTCCTTTATCCCTTTTAATCCCAGCTGCGTTTGTGAAGGGCCTAAATAAATTGCAAAAAGAACCAAAACCCCCCACAAAGTTGTGCCAAAACCGGTGGATTTTGTCGGATTCTGAAGCAGGGAGATTTCACGTGAAATCACGGACATTTGGGGCAGCCTGAGGTTAAAAATTATGATTTTTTTTTTAAGAATTTAGAATTTTTTTTCCTGATCCGGAATCAGGGCCACGGCTGTGAAAGTGACGGATCCTCACCACTGAACCGCCAGGTAGGACAATTTTAAGATAAATCCTATTGCTTAAATTAATTTTGCTATTTTAATTTAGTATATTTTATCATTGTTATTGTTTTCTTGGTTTTGATTGATTCTCTTATTTTCTTGAATTATTATTTGGGAGGGGGGGGATTTTAAGATTAAATTGAATTAATTTAAAATTAAATTTAGTTCATTTTAAATTAAATTTGAATGAATTTAAAATGAATTTCGAGTTCTCCATTGTTTTTCCTGGGTTTGATTCTTTCCAGACCAGGAGCGAGGGATCCTGAGGCTGAGGGGGAAGAGCGGATTCGGGGCGTTTTGTTGGGTGTAAAAAAATCGCCGTGAATGGTAAAATTTGGGGCTAAATCAGCTCCCTGGTGGTCTAGTGGTCAGGATTCGGCGCTTTCACCGCTGCGGCCCGGGTTCGATTCCCGGCCAGGGAACTCGGAATCGAGATTTTCCTTAAAAATCAAAATGAATTCCTCGATTCTAGCCGATTTTGTCACTTTGGAAAGGGAGCGGCCGCTCCAAATCCAAGGAATTTAAAGGCATTTCAGCTATTCCTGGGGCAATTATATTCCCAGATTTTCCTGGGAGTGAAATTATGGAGATATCGGTTTGTCCGCAAGGAAAATATTTATGTATGAATAAATAAACTTTTATATTTAAAGTTTAAAACTTTTCTTTATGTAGAAGCTTTATATTTTTATAAATAAAAGTTTTAAATATTATAAATTTATATATCATCTACATATTTATATAAATATAAAGTTTATATATAAATAAAATAGAAAAATAATATAAACGTAGAATTAAAAAGAATATAAAATATATAAATAATATAATATATAAATATATAAACTAAAATAAACCAGTTCAGAGTTATAAACACGGATTTTTACCAGAACTCCAGTAAGGGAGTAAAAATTAAACACTTTCGCCCTATAAATACACGTCTTTTTTTTTTTTCCTTTTGCCGTCATAGCCGTGAAGGAATCTGAAAGAACGTGGAGACACAAAAATTTTTTTAAAATTATGTTTCGGGTACTGTTTCTGCCCGGTTTCGAACCGGGGACCTTTCGCGTGTGAGGCGAACGTGATAACCACTACACTACAGAAACACGCCCTGCGCGCGCCTCTGAACCTACCAGCCTCAAAAGTAAAAAAAAAAAGCAAAAAAATGAAATCAAAATACAACAAAAATCCCTAAAAACTAAAAAAACCCTCCTAAAAGCAGCAAAAAAACACCCTAAAAAAATCCAAAGAAAATCTCCCCCCCAAAAAAAACAGAAGGAAAAAAAAATTTCTCCCCAAAAAACCCAAAAACAAACAAAAAAACCCAAAGTCCAAAAAAATCTCAACAAAAACCCCCCAAAACCCCGCCAAAATAAATCCCAAAAGAAACGCAACCCTCCCCCCAAAGAAACCACCACAAACCCCAATCAAAATCCCAAAAATAACCAAAAAAACCCCAAAACAACCCTCCAAAAAACAAACAAAAACCCCCATAACAAACAAAAAACCCAAACAAAATTAAAAAAAAAACACGGAAAAAACAAACAAAAAGTCACCCCCAAAAAGAACCTAACCACCCCCCAAAAAAAACCCTAAAAAACCAAAAAACGATCACATTTCCCGCAGAATCCGGCAGAATTTCCAGGCAGAATCTCCGCCGCCCCCAGCGGCCGCGGGGATTTGACCCAGCCCGGAAGTTTCTACAGACGGGTTTGGGTCGCCGGGGGGGAATTGGCAGAAAGCCCAAGAATTGCCGGGAGGGAGAGGCATTTTTTCAGCCTTTTTCACCCCAAAAGGACCCACCCGGCTGCCGAGGGATTCAGGGAAAAAAGGGTGAATTTTATAATTGGTAAATAAAAGAAAAGCGGAACAACGCAAGGCCCGGCTAGCTCAGTCGGTAGAGCATGAGACTCTTAATCTCAGGGTCGTGGGTTCGAGCCCCACGTTGGGCGCTGCCTCTTTTCTTATTTTCTCCCCTCATCACCAAAATCTGATCTTATTCTTTCTTTATTTATTGTAGTTTTAAAATTAGTAATTTTTCTAAATTATTGTTATTTTAAAAATTGTTATTCTTCCCTTACCATTCCCTAATTTTTTTAAATTACAATTTTTTTAAGTTATTATTTCAGGTATTATTATTTCATTCTTCTTCAAGTCATTCCTCCTTTTTGAAATTATTTCCTTATTAAATCCTTTTTGCTTTGTAAATTATTTTTCCTTTTAAAATATAATATAATATAATATAATATAATATAATATAATATAATATAATATAATATAATATAATATAATATAATATAATATAATAATGTACTATAAATATATTTATATATAAATATATAAATATATATAATATTAATATAATTCTAATAATAATAATAATAGAAAGAATAGTTGTCATCATCGTTCCTTCAAAAATTATTAATATTATGCCGGATTTTCCTATTTTTATTCTGTGAGAATGATTGTTCCTTTTAGGAAGCATTATTCCATTTTGAAATCTTTCCCCCTCAACTACTATTCCTTGTTAAATTATTTTTTTTACTTTTAACAACCACTGTTATTCTGTTTTTAATAATTAACTTTTATTAGTATTTTAAAAGCCTACACGAAGCACCAGACCAAAAAAAAAAAGTAAAATCGAACGGCCCCCCACCAAAAAAAAAAAAAAAGAAATTAAATATCCGATTTGCTCTGTTTCGCCTAAAATCCTTGCCGTCAGGATGGCCGAGTGGTCTAAGGCGCCAGACTCAAGGACTTTCCTTCCCTCGGGAATTCTGGTCTCCTCATGGAGGCGTGGGTTCAAATCCCACTCCTGACAGCGCTGAATTTTTAAAAGTTATTCCTTCATAAATTATTATTTCCGTTTTTTAAATTGTTACTTACCTTTTTAAATCATTATTCCCATTTTCAAAGCACTAAGCTCCTTCTAAAAGTTATTTTTCCTCTCTAAAATTACTATTCCTTTTCCAATTATTATTCCTCTTTTTAAAAGTATTCATCCCCTTTTCTCAAATTATTATTCCGTTTATCAAATGATCGTTCGTTTTTCAATCTTTTCCCCCTTTTCCATATTGTTGCAATTTTTAAAATTTTTGAAATTACTCCCCGTAAATAATCCTAATGAAAAAGAAAAAAACAATTCACCCCTCAATGATGGCCATTAATTAATTTCAGTATTCAACTGCAATTATTTTAGCACAGCTGGTAAACGCTTTTCATATAAACGTCACGAACAAACAGTTCAATTAGCATTATTGTTTTATTATTTATTTATTCATTGCTCGGTAACAGAAGGCGCTGGGGGCAGGAGGAAGGGGGCGAAGCACAAAAAAGAGGAGAAAAAGGGTGTTTTGGGGGGTTAGGAGATTATTTAAATACGAGTAAATTTTTCCAAAAAAATGAACTTTTTTAGCGAAAGTAAAAGGTCATTCCCTGACCGGGAATCGAACCCGGGCCGCGGCGGTGAGAGCGCCGAATCCTAACCACTAGACCACCAGGGAGCTCTATGGTCTACCCTCTGTCTCAAAGCATAACTTAAACAAATAAATTTTGGGTTGAATTTGCTAAAAAAAGGGGGTTTGTGTGTTTTCTCTCTTTCTTTTCTCACCCTCAAAACGGTAAAAGCTTCTCCCAACCCCCGAACCAACACTTCTCTGAATTCTTCTTGCAGAAAAATGGAGATGATGGAAATTATGGAGAAAATCATCGAGAAAATTATCGAGAAAATAATGGAAGAATTATGGAGAAATTATGGAGAAAATAATGGAGAAAATTATCAAGAAATTATGGAGGAAATTATGAAGAAATTATGGAGAAAATAATGGAGAAAATTATCAAGAAATGATGGAAAAATTATGGAGGAATGATGGAGAAATTATCGACAAATAATGGAAATGATGGACAAATGATGGAGAAACTATGGAAATGACGAACAAATGATGGACAAACAATAGAAAAATACAATTTCCCACCCAAACCCCCGCCCATCTGACTGCCCCACCTCGGGGGCTCAGGGGCACAGCCTGAAGCAGCACCCCCTGCCCAGGCACAGCAGGGGCAGCAGCTCCTCGCCCCCAAACCTCGCCGCGGGGTACGCGAACATCGGCACCTCCCTCTGCACGTCAAAAAACGCCACGCGCCCGCCCTCGCAGTCCAGGTAGACCCCGACCACCTCGGGGGCCTCGGGGAGGGAAATGGGGACGCTGGGCGACGCCAGAGCCTGGCACTGGCTGCCGCACCGCCCCACGGCCCAGATCCCCCGCTCGGGCCTGACGCTGACCCGGCCCTTCCTGGCCACGGACGCCTTGGCGACGCCCAGGGCCCAGGCCGAGCCCTGGCACACCTGAACCTCCCAGTAGTGGCGGCCACAGGTGAATCCCTCGCGGGCCAGCACGCAGCGGGAGGAGTCGAAGCGTTTGGGGTGGTCGGGGATGGACCTGCGGGCGTCGTCCCAGCGGACGCATTTCCCGTCCTCGGACAGGGCCAGGCGCGGGTGGGCGGTGTCGGGGTCCAGCGTCAGGCTGACTGCAGAGGGAGCGAGGCAGGGTTGGGGGTCTGGCCCCTCGAGAGGTTTGGGGTGGGTTTGTGCCACTTTTCCCCACCTGGGAGGCTCCAGGTGTGGTTTGATCACCACACGTGGGATTGGGTTAGGTTTAGGCTTAGATTTAGGCTTAGGGTTAGGGCAGAAAAGCCAGCACAGGGAGAAAATGATGGAGAAAATGATCGAGAAATGATGGAGAAAAGATGGAGAAATGATGGAGAAAATAATGGAGAAAGTGATGGAGAAAATGATCGAGAAATGATTGAGAAAACAATTGAGAAATGATGGAGAAAATAATGGAGAAATTATAGAGAAATTATGGGAGAAAATGACTGAGAAATGATGGAGAAAATGATGGAGAAATTATGGAGAAATTATGGGAAAATGATGGAGAAATTATGGGAAAATTAGGCTCTGGGGTGTGGGGGTTTTGCTGCTCATTTGGGGGCATCTTGTCGCTTTCCTTTCTGAAGTTTCCGTGTGGAAATTTCTGGAATTTCCACCTTTGAGGGGTGATTTCCAAAGGTGGTATTGGCTCAGAGCCTGCCCCCTTTCCCTGGTCCCTGCCTACCTTGGAATTTCCTCAGCATCTCCTTGAGGGTGAAATTTTCCTGGGGCAGCCCTGTGGGTTCCTCTGCCAGCTCTGCCGAGGTCTCCACTGGCTCTGGGACACTCTGCTTCTCCAGCCTGGAAATCGGGAAAAGAATTTTTTCCACAAAAATTCGGAGTGGTGGGACTGGAGAAGCAGCTGGGAAGGCTTGAAAGGCCCCTTCCGACCCAAACCACCCCAAATTTCCACCATTTTATAACTCCTTTCCCGTCAGGTTTTGGCATCTCCAGGAGGTTTTTGGGATCTGCTCCTCCTGGAGAACATTTTCTGACCCAGCCATGGCTGACGAAACTCCGGATGGTGAAGATTTTTTACCAGTGGAAATCGGGGAATAAAAACAACTTTCCTTCTCCAATTTCCTCCTTCCCACCCCCACCCCAGTGTGAAGGGGACACAATCAGAGCTGCTAAAGGGTGTAAAATTCTAATTCCCAAAATTCCAGTTCTCTCGGAATTTAACCCTTTTAGCTGCTGGCTCCCTGTTTTTGAGGAGGAAAACCCCGTCCCTCCAGGAGCAGGGAGGTTTTTCACGGGTCAGAGAGCGGCCGCAGCAGCGCTGGAGGCTCCTTCACCCCTCTGGAGGCGCCTGACCCCGGTCTCCGCCATCCATAACTGGAACTTTTGTGGTGTCCCGGCCGTGTCCCGCGTCCACCTCACGCAGGTCAGGGGGTGCTGGGGCTTTTGGGGTCCACCAGCCAAACGAGAACACACCAGGAACGCAGGCGAGGAGCCACGAACCTGCTCAGGATGTCTCTGCTGTCCTGCAGGGGAGAGACGGACGGACGGACAGACAGACAGACAGACGGACGGACAGGTCAGGGCAGGGCAGAGCCAGCCTGGGGTGAGCACCCAGGGGTGACCCTGGGGGGATTCCGGATCTGCGGGAACGGCAGCCGCGATGAGCAGTTGGGTTATCGGCACCATCGCCCCGCCCGGGGTGGGCGTGGCGGCTGCTAATTAGCATATCCGCTCATTTGAATGTTCGGCTGTTTGAATATACGGGTGCTTGGATGTTTGGATGTTTGGATGTTTGGCTGTTTAAATGTTTGGGTGTTTGAATGATCGGGTGTTTAAATATTTGGATGTTTGAAAGTTTGTTTGTTTGAATGTTTGGCTGTTTGAAAATTTGGATACTTGAAGATATGGGTGTTTGGATGTTTGGATATTGCAACATTTGAATGTTTGAAATTTTTTTTATATTTGATTATTTAATTTTCAATTAACTGCTTTGGTGGCAGACCAGGCATTGCTGGGGGGCTCACCTGGACAGGTGAGCTGGGCCCTGGGGATGATCCATGACATTCCAGTGCTGGGATGACTTTGTGGGCATTAAAGGGAATAATTCAGGTGGAAAAAATGAGTTTAAAAGGATTTTTTATATCTCCAGGTTGGAGAAGCACAGCCCAGGGAAAGGCGTCTTTGTCGTGGCTCTGTGAGGCCCCTTCCTGCCCAAACCCGGGATTCTGATCGGCATTTGAGGCCCCTTCCTGCCCAAATCTGTTCGGGATTTGTTTTTCTGGCGGCTCCGAGGCCTCACCTGCAGCAGCTCCCAGGGCGGCTGCCGGCACTTCTCCTCCAGCTCCTGGATCTGCCGTCCCACGCAGGAGATCTGCTCCGAGAGCCGGCCCACGCTCTCCTCCTGCCGCCGCACGATGTCCCGCTCCAGCCGGGCCAGCCGCGCCAAGAGGAGCCGCTCCTGCCCCTCCAGGAGCTGCTGCAGCTCCCGCACCCGGCACCGGAGCCGCTGCCGCTCCGCCTCCACCCGCTCCTGCCACGGGAACACCAGGAGGGGCTGGGACGGGGCTGGGCGGGAGGGGGGTTTGTCACCGCCAGGGCTCTCGCAAAGCCTGGGGAGTATCCACCGAATTTATAATTTTTTTTTAATTTTTTAAAAAATTATATATATATATATATATAAAATAGAAATATTTATATAATATATTAAAATATAAATTATATATTATATCTATCATATATATTATATATAATATATATTATATATATTATATATATTATATATATTATATATATTATATATATTATATATATATTATTATATATTTTTTATATATATATATGTGTGGTTTTTGGGGTTTTTTTTGGGGGGGCGGTTGCCATTTCTAGGCGGCGATCGCTGGCAAAGCATTTTCCCATGGCCGTAAACTTTGCACCCAAAAAAGGCTCCGGACCTTTGGACGAGGGAAGGTGCAAAATAAACCCATAAACAGATTAGTCAGTGTTAGAGGTCAGGGAAAGGGAAAACAGGGGGAAAAAAAAAAAGAAAAAAAGAAAGAAGCGATTGGGGTGATTCCCGTTTTTCTGGGGAATCTGGGGATGTGCCCCACTTGTGAGCACATGAAAGGAGGCGAAAATCCCGGGAAAAAGATCCAGGTTTGGGTTGGATACCCGAACTCACGGGGGGGAATTTCCTCGCCGTGAGGGCGGTGGCGGGCACAGGCAGCCCAGGTGTGCCCAGGTGTGCCCAGGTGTGCCCAGGTGTGCCCGCAGGGACAAGGGAAGCGTCACCCACCAGCAGCTCCGAGCTCTTCCCTTCCTCCGCCGCTTTCAGCCCCAGCATCTTCTCTCTCCTGTCCCTGAGGATCTGCGCGTGAGCCTGGAATTTCTCCTGGGCGGGGGAGAAGCGCCAGCACCGGCTCGGAGCCTCTTTCTCCGCCCGGTGGTGCCGGGAGCGCGGGTCGGGCGGGCACGGGGGCGGCTGTCGCCCAGCGGGCGGAAAGCGCAGAAAACCCGGACTTTTCCAAGGAAAACCGCGCTCACCCGGCCTCCCTCTCCTCCCTCATCCCCAGGAGCACCCGGACCTCTCCCACCTTGTGCTCCTGCGCCGCCTCCTCGATGGGGACGGCGGCGTGCAGCCGGTGCTCCGGGGAGCGGCGGCACTCGCGGCACACGGGGCTCTGCTCCTCCTCGCAGAACAGCTTCAGAGCCTCGCCGTGCTTCGGGCAGAGCCTCTCCCCGCGCCGGGCTCTGCCCCTGAGGCTGAGGCGCTGCGCGATGCGGATGATGCCGGCCAGCTCCGCGTTGGGTCTCAGGCTGCGCTCCGGGGCCGCCTCCCGGCAGCGCGGGCACGGGAAGCTGTCCCGGGAGCTCCGCCAGCAGCGCTCGATGCACGCCCGGCAGAAGTTGTGGCCGCAGTGGATGGACACGGGCTCCTGGAAGAGCCCGAGGCACAGCGGGCACGAGGCTTCGGCGCGGAGCTCGGCCATGGCCGCGCCGCCGGGACCGGACCGGGTCCGCCTCGGGTCCGCCGCGGGTCCGCCTCGGGTCCGCCTCGGGTCCGCCTCCCCCGGGGCCGCGGCGGCTCCGCTTCCTGCCGGTGCTGCGGGCAGAGAGCGAGAGCGGAGCGGCTGCGCTGCCGAGATGAGCCGGGCTCGGCGCCGGGCGTGGCGCGGGGCGGTTTGGCACTGGGGCTAATACCGGGCTTGGCACCGGGCCTGGCACTGGGGCTAATACCGGGCTTGGCACCGGGTTTGGCACTGGGGCTAATACCGGGCTTAGCACCGGGCCTGGCACCGGGGCTAATACCGGGCTTAGCACCGGGTTTGGCACTGGGGCTAATACCGGGCTTGGCACCGGGCCTGGCACTGGGGCTAATACCGGGCTTGGCACCGGGCCTGGCACTGGGGCTAATACCGGGCTTAGCACCGGGCCTGGCACTGGGGCTAATACCGGGCTTAGCACCGGCTCGTTTGGCACGGTGGCTAATACCGGGCTTGGCACCGGGGCTAATACCGGGTTTGACACCAGATTTGACACCGGGTTTGGCACTGGGTCTAATACCGGGCTTGGCACCAACTGGTTTGGCACCGGGTTTGAAAGCAGGTCTAATACTGAGCTTGCCACCGGCTTGTTTGGGTCTAATACTGGGCTTGGCACCGGGTCTAATACCAGGCTTGACACTGGATTTGATACCAGGTCTAATCCCGGGTTTGGCACCGGGTTTGATACCGGGTCTAATCCCGGGCTTGGCACCGGGTTTGATACCGGGTCTAACACTGGGCTTGGCACTGGGTCTAATACCGGGTTTGACACCAGGTTCATTCATCATTGACCGGCTTGGCTGGAATCCACCCCCAGCCCCTTTTTCACTCCTTTTTCCCCCAAAAATCACCCAGGGAAAGAGAGAGGCTGCCCCAGGCCTCCCCTCGAGGTCTGAACCAGGCACCAGCCTGGTTTCGCTGCTTTCAATGTATTTATTTTAAATTTACTCATTGATCAATTTAATTTACACACGTGTTTAATTTATTGAGTCGGTCCTTGTTCATTAATTGACGGGCACGGGGTGGGGACAGAGCTCGGAGCAATTCTTGGCTCATCCTTTTCTGCTCATTCCCCGTTTTTCAGCATCCCTAAATTATTCCCAACTCCAACCCCCCCCATGCCTACGTGTGCAGCTACCAGCACTTCTATTCAAAAATAATTTTATTGTTCCTTTCACTTCTCCTTTTACACAGGAAATCGCTTCTCTCACGGCTCGGGGCTGACCACAGACCTTCCTATTTTTAACTTTCTTTTTGACTTTCGTTTTTTTCCAAGAGCCCCCCGGACAAGTGCAGAAGCCACCGGAAACTCGGGGCTGGTACCGAACTGATGATTTTTTTCTTTTTTTTTTTACACCTTTTTTCTTTTTTTTTTTTTTTTTTTTTTTTTGAGGACATCAGTCAAAAACTCACCCACCGTTAATTCTGTGAGAGAGTTTTTTGGGGGTTCTGGGTTTTCCGGTGCTCGGAACACTCAGACTGAAAACTGGGGGGCGGCTTGGTGCTGAAAACACTTTTTTTTTTTTTTTTTTTTTGGTTAATTTGGGGCAAAGGTTGATTTAAGGTTGATTTATTGGGGAGTGAGCCGTGCGAAGCGGGATGGATCAGGATCCCCTTTCCCTCCTCGATTATCCGTGTAATTGGAGGTTATCCGGGTGCGATCGCCGTGAATTCTTGGGCTCAAGAAGGAGCTGGAGGCTCGGGTGTAACCGGCAGGGAGGGATTTGCTCAGTGCCGGAGGAAAATAAAATCACCAATCCAAGTTTTTCTGCAGGATTTCGCTCAATTTCTTCAAGGTGCGGGTGGGTCCAGGAATGGGAGCAACCCGCCTCCTTTTGTCCCCGTTTCAGGGAAAAATATACCTCAATAAAAATTTCTTAAAATCTAAATTTAATTAAAAAAAAAATACTCCAAGGACAAGGGTGGGAGGTTCCAGCCGGATGGATGCGGGTCCCTCCGTCCTCAGCCCCACCGGGGGCAGAATTTTGGGGTAAATCAGGAGGATTTTGGCCACCTCCCACCCTCCATCCCCAGCCCCACCGGGGGCAGAATTTTGGGGTAAATCAGGAGGATTTTGGCCACCTCCCACCCTCCATCCTCAGCCCCACCGGCGGCAGAATTTTGGGGTAAATCGGGAGGATTTTGGCCACCTCCCACCCTCCATCCCCAGCCCCAGGATTTTGGGGTAAATCAGGAGGATTTTGGCCACCTCCCACCCTCCATCCCCAGCCCCACCGGGGGCAGAATTTTGGGGCCAATCAGGAGGATTTTGGCCACCTCCCACCCTCCATCCCCAGCCCCACCGGGGGCAGAATTTTGGGGCCAATCAGGAGGATTTTGGCCACCTCCCACCCTCCATCCCCAGCCCCAGGATTTTGGGGCCAATCAGGAGGATTTTGGCCACCTCCCACCCTCCATCCTCAGCCCCACCGGAGGCAGAATTTTGGGGTAAATCAGGAGGATTTTGGCCACCTCCCACCCTCCATCCCCAGCCCCACCGGGGGCAGGAAGGCGACGCCTCCCCCGGTGCGGGGGGAAACCGAAAGCGGCGGCGGCTCCCGCGGCCCCGGGCAGCGCCATGGAGGAGCTGCCGGGCGAAGCCTCCTGCCCCATCTGCGGCGAATATTTCCGCGAGCCCGTGTCCATCCACTGCGGCCACCACTTCTGCCGGGGCTGCATCGAGCGCTGCTGGGAGTGGCCCACGGCGGGGTTCGCCTGCCCGCGCTGCCGGGACACGGCCCCGCAGCGGAGCCTCCGCCCGAGCCGGGAGCTGGAGCGGGTGCTGGAGCTCGCCCGGCGCCTGAGCCGCGGGGAAGCGCTGGGAACCCAGGAGGACGAGGAGCAGGAGGAGGGGGAAATGTGCCAGAGGCACCGGGAGCCGCTGGAGCTCTTCTGCAAGGAGGACGGAGCGCTGCTGTGCGCGATCTGCCGCGAGTCGCGGGCGCACCGGGCCCACGCGGTGCTGCCGCTGCCGGAGGCCGCGCGGGACTTCGAGGTAATTTCGCTTCCCACCCAAAAATGTCGCCCCCGTGCCCCCAGACCCTTTAAGGGATCGGGACACGCTCCGCTGCCTCCGCTCCCTCTGCTCTCCGCCGAGCCTGGAGCGATCGGGGTCTTCATCCAATTCGCCCTCCTCATCCTCCTCCCTGCCGCGGAATTCCGGCCGCTGTGCAGCTCCAGCGCCCAGCGGGCACCAAACACCTCAATCTGCAGGAATGGGATTTTTTTTTCATGGAGCTCATCCCTAACCCTGCCGGAATGCGGGCAAAAAGAGCGGGATTGTTTTTCCTGGAGCCCAAATCCTCAAATCTGCAGGAATGTGGGCAAAAAGAGCGGGATTGTTTTTCATGGAGCCCAAATCCTCAAATCTGCAGGAATGTGGGCAAAAAGAGCGGGATTGTTTTTCATGGAGCTCATCCCTAAACCTGCAGGAATGCGGGCAAAAAAGAGCGGGACGATTTTCCCGGAGCCCAAATCCTCAAATCTGCAGGAATGTGGGCAAAAAGAGCGGGATTGTTTTTCATGGAGCCCAAATCCTCAAATCTGCAGGAATGTGGGCAAAAAGAGCGGGACGATTTTCATGGAGCCCATCCCTAAACCTGCCGGAATGTGGCCAAAAAGAGCGGGACGATTTTCCCGGAGCCCAAATCCTCAAATCTGCAGGAATGCGGGCAAAAAGAGCGGGACGATTTTCATGGAGCCCATCCCTAAACCTGCAGGAATGTGGGCAAAAAAGAGCGGGATTTTTTTTCATGGAGCAGGGAGGGCAAACGGAGCTGCCCGCGCCCCAGCCCCCTGCCCTGAGTGAGGCTTTGAAGCCGTCCCAGTCTCCAGAAAAATTGGATTTTCATTTTTCCTTCCCTCAGGAACAAATCCAGGCCGGGCTGCAAACTCTGAAGGACGAGAGGGACAAACTCCTGGAGCTGCGGGAGGCTGAAATGAGGAGAATCTGGGAGTGTTTGGTAAATGGAGCGGAGGGGTGTGATTTATTAAAAATGTGGATATCGACCTAGTGCCGATATCCAAGCGTGATGGACAAAAACTCTCGGACCGTTCAAAGTTAGACAGTGAATGTTTATTTCAGGACAGTTCTCAAATACACACCGCAATTTACAGATTTTTACAGAGTCCTTTTATCTACACAAGTATTGAATACCCAAAATACAAATTCATATTCATAACTTTGGTACATCCCAGTCCCCGCTTCGTATGGTAATTAGTTCAAAAGCTAATTAAGCACGCGTAGTTCGTTCCTCAAAATGAGTCGGTGGTCCCTTTCATGGGGAGGGGTCCCAAAATGAGGAAATAAATGAAGCCTTCCTCGTTCTGACCTTTCTACGTTCTCAATGCAAATAAGACAAATGAACCCATTGGTAGAACTCCCACTCCCGTCTTCAATTGTTTTCACAACAGAGGAGGCCACAATTGTCTTTTGTTCCTAAAAACGATTGTCTTTTGTTCCTAAAAGCAATTGTCTTACATTCCTCAAAGCCATTTATCAGTTTCGGTATTCTTCATTATAAGAAGAATATAGATAATGTATTATCTATATTCTTCTTATATCTATATTCTTCTTATATATAATATATATATTATATATATATTATATATTATATAATATAATATATTCTTCATTATAGAAGAATATATAACAATATACTCTTCATTATAGAAGAATGTATAACAATATACTCTTCATTATAGAAGAATATTTAACAATATGCTCTTCATTATGGAAGAATATATAACAATATACTCTTCATTATAGAAGAATATATAACAACATATTCTTCATTATAGAAGAGTATATAACATTGTGTTGGCAAGCAATCAATTATTAGTTAGCCACTAACTCTTTACTCCATCAGGGCCTGCCCATTTATTTGGATTAACTCCAGTAAAGCTTATCTCTGACCGAAACCTCAGCTCCTGTAAAATCCCCAAATCCTTTACAGCTCACGTCTCCCGGTGGGTTTAGAGCGGGGGAGGCCGTTCCTGGGTCGGGGGTCCCTCTCCAGGGAGGGGCTTGGACACAAACCCCGCACCCCGCACCCCGCAGGAGCAGACGGAGGCCGAGCGGCGGCGGATCCTGTCCCGCTTCCAGGGGCTGCGCCTCGCCCTGGAGGAGCTTCCCCGCCGCCTCCTGGCGCGGCTGCGGCGCCTGGAGAGCGACATCGGGAGCGCGCAGGAGGAGCGGGCGACGCTCCTGACCCGGGAGATCTCGCGGCTGGAGATGCGCGCCCAGGAGCTGCGGGAGCGGCCGCGGCGCCCGGCCCGGACCTTCCTGCAGGTGACGGCGGGGCCGGGGCCGCGGCGGCCGGGGACAGCCCAGGAAAGGCAAAAAGTCCCTTGGGAAAGGGGGAAAGTCCCTTAGGAAAGGGGAAAAGTCCTTTAGGAAAGGGGAAAAGTCTCTAGAAAGGCAAAAAGCCCCTTAGGAAAGGGGGAAAGTACCTTGGGAAAGGGAAAAAGTCCTTTAGGAAAGGGGGAAAGTCCCTTTGGAAAGGGGGAAAGTCCCTTAGGAAAGGGGAAAAGACCTTTAGGAAAGGGGGAAAGTCCCTTAGGAAAGGGGAAAAGTCCTTTAGGAAAGGGGGAAAGTCCCTTAGGAAAGGGGAAAAGTCCCTTAGGAAAGGGAAAAAGTCCTTTAGGAAAGGGGAAAAGTCCCTTAGGAAAGGCAAAAAGTCCTTTAAGAAAGGGGGAAAGTCTCTAGAAAGGCAAAAAGTCCCTTAGGAAAGGGAAAAAGTCTCTTAGGAAAGGCAAAAAGTCCTTTAGGAAAGGGGAAAAGTCCCTTGGGAAAGGCAAAAAGTCCTTTAGGAAAGGGGGAAAGTCTCCTAGAAAAGGCAAAAAGTCCTTTAGGAAAGGGGAAGAGTCCCTTGGGAAAGGCAAAAAGTCCCCGAGAAAAGGCAAAAAGTCCCTTGGGAAAGGCAAAAAGTCCCCGAGAAAAGGCAAAAAGTCCCTTGGGAAAGGCAAAAAGTCCCCGAGAAAAGGCAAAAAGTCCCTGAGAAAAGGCAAAAAATCTCTTAGGAAAGCCGGAAAGTCTCTTAGAAAAGTCTCTTAGAAAAGTCAAAAAGTCTCTTTTTCCCAGAGAAAGTTTCTTGTCCCTAGAAAAGTCAAAAAGTCTCTTAGAAAAGTTGGAAATTCTCTTTTCCCAGAGAAAATTTCTTGTCCCGAGAAAAGTCGAAAAGCTGGATTTTCTTTTCCCAGGGAAAAGTTTGGATTTTTCTTTTCCCAGGGAAAAGTTTGGATTTTTCTTTTCCCAGAGAAAATTTGGATTTTTCTTTCCCCAGGGAAAATTTCTTGTCCCGAGAAAAGTCGGAAAGTCTCTTTTCGCAGCCAAGAAAGAGTCAGAGCTCTTCATTTACCATTCTCAATTTTATTGTATTTTTTTTTTAATTGTATCAATGTTTATTGTATTTTATCTATAAAAATTTTTTCTCCTGTCCAGCCGAGGTCCTCTCATCGTGACAGCCCAGGGTCCGTGTTAACTTTTTATACAAAAAAAACCTACAATATTTAAACATACCCTATTTAAAAATGCAATATTTAAATTAACTGCAAAATCTAAATTAAAAATTAAAAAAACCCCTACAATATTAAAATTAAATAAAAATTAAATAGACAGTGAGATTCTACTCTAAACCGACCTAAAAGCGCCAAGGACACAGCAGAAGATGGAGGCCGAGGAGGAGGAGGAGGAGGAGGAGGAGGAGGAGGAAGGCTGGGCCTGCCCAGATCTTTCCCCCCCGAACCCCCATTCCAAAAACCCCAAAATTCGCTTTTTTCTCGTGATTCCGAGCATTCACCATGCCCCGTGTCCCTTCTCTCCCCTCCAGGACATCAGCAGCACCTTGAGCAGGTAAGGGCAGAGCTCCAAAATATTTGGGTTTGCGGCCAAATCCCTGCTTTGGTTTCACTTGGAGACCAAAATATTCGGGTTTTTTGCCCAAATATGTGGGCGCGCACAGGGAGTTCCCTCCAGGGTGGACCCTCAGCCTCTTTTTTTCCTTTTTTTCCCCCCAGCCTCAGAAATGAAAATTTCCAGTTGCCCCCAAAATTTCCAGATTTGGAGAATAAAATTCAGCGTTTCAGGGAGGAAAACGCTCTCCTGGAGGAGACGCTGAGGAGCTTCCGAGGTATCGGAGCGGGCTGGGGGATGAAGAGATTTATTTCATTGAAATAATTAAAATAATAAAATTTTTATTATAATTAATTATAATATAAATACAATATAAATATATAAATATAATAATATATTTATATATTATATAAAATATAAATATATAAATATTATATAAATATTATATAAAATTATAATTAAATTTTATTAATTAAAATAATAAATAATAATAGTTTAAAAATTAAATAATAAATAAAAATAATAATAATTTAAAAATTAATTTATATAAAAATTGCATTATAAGTTTAATAACTAAAATTATTTTTAAATCATTATAAGTTTACTATATAATTATTATGCACAGTGCATCCATAAATTATATTTGTGTGCTTAGAGCACAGGCGGTGACTTGTTGCGATTATTTTAACTGCAATTATTTTAGCTGCAATAATTTTTTATTGCAATTTATCGCAAAAATCCTGGGTTTTTAATCCTCCCGTTTTTTCAGACGCCCTGGCCTTCGAGCTGCCGGAGAAAAGTGAGTCCCGGGATGGGGGAAAATGAGGGGAAATGAGGGGAAATGAGGGAAATGAGGGGAAAATGAGGGGAAAATGAGGGAAATGAGGGAAATGAGGGGGAATGAGGGGAAATGAGGGGAAATGAGGGAAATGAGGGGGAATGAGGGGAAATGAGGGGGAAATTAGGGGAAAATGAGGGAAATGAGGGGAAAATGAGAGGAAATGAGGGAAATGAGGGGAAAATTAGGGGAAATGAGGGAAATGAGGGGAAAATGAGGGGAAATGAGGGGAAATGAGGGAAATGAGGGGAAATGAGGGAAATGAGGGGGAATGAGGGGAAATGAGGGGGAAATTAGGGGAAAATGAGGGAAATGAGGGGAAAATGAGGGGAAAATGAGGGAAATGAGGAGAAAATTAGGGGAAATGAGGGAAATGAGGGGAAAATGAGGGGAAATGAGGGGAAATGAGGGAAATGAGGGGAAAATGAGGGAAATGAGGGGAAAATTAGGGGAAATTAGGGAAATAAGGGGAAAATGAGAGGAAATGAGGGAAATGAGGGGAAATGAGGGGAAGATGAGGAGAAATGAGGGGAAAAGGATGGGAAATGAGAAATGAGGGGAAATGAGGAGAAAATTAGGGGAAATGAGGGGGGAAATGAGGGGAAGATGAGGAGAAATGGGGGGAAATGAGGGGAAATGAGGGGGAAATGAGGGGGAAATGAGGGGAAAATGGGTGGAAATTAGGAAAAAATAAGGGGAAATGAGGGGAAGATGAGGAGAAATGGGGGGAAATGATGGGAAATGAGGGAAAATGAGGGGAAATCAGGGGGAAAGGAGGGGAAGCAAGGGGAAACGAGGGGAAACGAGGGGAAAAGGCCCTGGAGGAAGGCAGGACGCAGGCGATCCCCTCTGCCGCAGTGACGGTGACGCTGGAGCCCAGCACTGCCCACCCCCAGCTGCTCGTGGCCCCCGACGGCGGCAGCGTCAGCTGGGAGAGCGCCCGGGACCCTCCCGGGCACGGAGCCCAGGCCAGACCCGGCGCCGACCCCTGCGTGCTCGGCCGCGAGGGCGTCACGGGCGGGAGGCGCTGCTGGGACGTGCAGGTGGCCCCAGAGGGGTCCTGGGCGCTGGGGGTGGCCAGGGAGACCCCCGGGAGTGGGGCAGGGACCCCCGGGAGAGAGGAAGGGACCCCTGGGAACGGGGAAGGGACTCCTGCGAGAGAGGAAGGGACCCTCGGGAATGGGGAAGGGACCCCCGAGAGTGGGGCAGGGACCCTCGGGAGTGGGGGAGAGACCCCTGGGAGAGAGGAAGGGACCCTCGGGAATGGGGAAGGGACCCCCGGGAGTGGGGCAGGGACCCCCGGGAGAGAGGAAGGGACCCTCGGGAATGGGGAAGGGACCCTTGGGAATGGGGGAGAGACCCCTGGGAACGGGGAAGGGACCCCTGGGAGAGAGGAAGGGACCCCCTGGAATGGGGCAGGGACCCTCGGGAATGAGGCAGGGACCCCCTGGAATGGGGCAGGGACCCCCTGGAATGGGGCAGGGACCCTCGGGAATGGGGCAGGGACCCCCGGGAGTGGGGAAGGGACCCCCATGAGTGGGACAGAGTCCCCCGAGAGTGGGGCAGAGCCCCTTGGGAATGGGGCAGAGCCCCCCGAGAGTGGGGCAGAGCCCCCCGAGTGGGAGCTCTGGTCCATGGGGCTGTGCCAGGGCCAGTTCTGGGCTCTCACCTCGCTGGAGCGCATCCCGCTGCTCCTGTCCCGGGCGCCGCGCAGGGTGAGGGTGGCCCTGGACTACGAGGGGGGCCAGGTGGCTTTTTTCGATGCCGACCAGAGGAGTTTGATCTTCGCCTTCCCGGCGGCCTCGTTCGAGGGGCAAAGCGTCCGCCCCTGGTTCCTGGTGTGGGGAGAGGGCGCCCGCATCTCCCTGTGCCCCTGAGCTCCCCCAGAGCCCCCGAGCTCCCCCAGAGCCCCTGGGAGCCCCCGAGCTCCCCCAGAGCCCCTGGGAGCTCCCCCAGAGCCCCTGCGAGCCCCCGAGCTCCCCCTGAGCTCCCCCAGAGCCCCCGAGCTCCCCCAGAGCCCCTGGGAGCCCCTGAGCTCCCCCAGAGCCCCTGGGAGCTCCCCCAGAGCCCCTGGGAGCTCCCCCAGAGCCCCTGGGAGCCCCCGAGCTCCCCCAGAGCCCGGGGTTTCACCACTCCCGGCTCTCCCAGGGACTCGCGGCTGCTGGAGCTGCTCGGGGTCGCTGTCCTGAGCTGTCACCCCCAAATGTGGGGGCTGAAAACGGAGCTGCCTCTGCGCCACCCCATCCTGCGCCACCCCAACCCCTTTCCTCTCCTCCCCTCTGGCTTTGGATGAATTAAAAACACAACATTTGCATGTTTTAACTTCTGCTCTGTCTGGCGCTTGCTGCCGCGGGGTGTCAAGGTAGAGTTTTGTTTAATTAAACCCCATTTGTTTAACTAAACCCCATTTGTTTAACTAAACCCCATTTGTTTAATTAAGCTCCATTCGTTTAATTAAACCCCATTTGTTTCATTTGTTTAGTCAATTTAATCTGTTTAATTAAACCTCATTTGTGTTTGTGCCCTGCAAGAGCCACGAGCCCCGGGCAGGCGGCCCAGGGTCTGTCCCTGTCCCTTCTCCCTGGAAGCCACGTCCCACCCTGGCACTCGGGAAGGACACAGAAATCACACTTTTAAAATTATTATTATTATTTATTATTTTTATTGTCAGCGATATAAATCATGGAAGCCACAGACCCGGTCACCACAGGGACCTTTTTCAGAAAGAAAAGACCAACTCCACCATTACATAAAAGAATGAAATTTCAGAGTCCTTGGTTTGGAGGTGGGATTGTCGGCAGCCAGGCAGGCAGGACTTGGAAACATTGGCCTTTCCATCCCAATTTCTCCCATTTTCCCCTTCTTCCAAATTACTCTGAGCCGCAGTCCCTTCTCCACAGATTCGTCCCTGTTTAGTGCCTCATTTTCCCCTAAAATTAACCCTAACCTTAAACCTAACACTAACATAACCTTAACCCTAAACCGAACCTTAAGCCTACTCCTAACACCAGCCTAACCCTAAACCTGACACGAACTGTAATCCTAACCGTAACCTAACCCTAAGGCTCAGCCAAAGCCTACCCATAACCCAAATCCAAACTCTAAAACAAACCCAAACCCAAACCCAAATCCAAACCCTAACCCAGTCCTAATCTTAACTCTAACCTAACTCTAACCTTAACCCTAACCCCAAACTAACCCCGACACTAACCCAAACCCCAAACCCAAACCCAAACCCTAACCCTATTCTTAACTCTAACCTTAACCTTAACGCCAAACTAACCCAAACCCCAACCCAAACCCAAACCCCAACCCAAACCCCGAACCCAAACCCTAACCCTAACCCAACCCTAATCTTAACTCTAACCTAACTCTAACCCCAAACTAACCCAAACCCAACCCCAAACCCCGAACCCAAACCCAAACCCAAATCCAAACTCTAAACCAAACCCAAACCCAAACCCAAACCCTAACCCAGTCCTAATCTTAACTCTAACCTAACTCTAACCTTAACCCTAACCCCAAACTAACCCCAACCCAAACCCCAAACCCAAACCCAAACCCTAACCCAACCCTAATCTTAACTCTAACCTTAACCCTAACCCCAAACTAACCCCAACCCAAACCCCAAACCCAAACCCAAACCCTAACCCAACCCTAATCTTAACTCTAACCTTAACCCTACCCCAAACTAACCCAACCCCAACCCCAAACCCGCACAACCGTGACAGCCGTGGGCACGCCCTCGCTCAGGGCCACAGCCGGAGCTGCGAGCGGGCGCCCACCACCCAGAGCCAGGGCCGGAGCCTCTCCCCGCCGAAGGCGGCGCGGGAGAAGGCGAAGAGCAGCCGCCCGCGCTGGGCGTCCAGGAAGGCCACGGAGCCGCCGCGGCAGTCCAGGTGCACGCTGACCCGGCGGGGCAGCGCCCGCGGCGCCAGCGGCGTCGCCCTGCGCGCGGTCAGCGCCCGCAGCCGCCCGCCCCACTTCTCCAGCGCCCAAATCCCGCCCGGGGGGCCCAGGCTGAGCCGCCCCTTCCTGGGCACCGAGTCCCGCGCCACCCCCACGGCCCAGTCGCCGCCGTCGCCCACGTCCACGTGCCAGCAGTGGCGCCCCGAGGCGAAGCCCTGGCGGCCCAGCACGCAGGGCCAGAGCTCGAAGCGCTCGGGGCGGTCGGGGAGCGGGCGGGCACGGGGCCCGCGCCAAACGCTCTTCCCGTCCTCGGAGAGAACCAGCTCGGGGTGCGCCGTGTCGGGGTCCAGGGTCACGCTGGCTGCGGGGACAGAGCTGGGTCAGTGTGAAATTCCGCCAAGATTGGGCCAAATTCTGCACCAATTGGGTCAAATTCTGCACCAATTGGGTCAAATTCTGCCCAGATTGGGTCAAATTCTGCACAAACTGGGTCAAATTCTGCCCAGTCTGGGTCAAATTCTGCACCAATTGGGTCAAATTCTGCACAAATTGGGTCAATTCTGCCCAGACTGGGTCAAATTCTGCCCGTTTCTTAATTCGGAATGTTAATTTGTAATTCTGTAATCTGTGTTTGCCTCCCCCTGCCTTCAGACCAAACGCTCTTCCCGTCCGTGTTGGGGACAGAGCTGGGTCAAATACAAAATAAAATAAAATATAAAATAAAATAAAACAGAAAATAAAATAAAATAAAACACAAAATAAAATACAAAATAAAATAAAACAAAACATAAAATAAAATAAAACATAAAATAAAATAAAACACAAAATAAAATACAAAATAAAATAAAATAAAACATAAAATAAAATAAAGCATAAAATAAAATAAAATAAAACACAAAATAAAATACAAAATAAAATAAAATATAAAATAAAATTAAATTAAAAAAAATACAAAATAAAATAAAATAAATTCATTAAAAACCTCCTTGGGCCACCCTGATTTTCAAATTATCTCTGTTTTTTCCCATACCAGGGAAAGCCCCTTTCCCTTCCTCTCCTCCACCTCCGGGTGCTCCCTGCACCGTTCCTGTTCCCGTTTACACCCGGGATGGGAAAGGGGCAGCTCAGCTCCTCCAGCTCTCCCAAAATCCGGCCCCAATCCGTTTTTGTTCTCCCCGGGTACCTTGGAGCTTCCTCAGGGTTTCCTGCAGGGCGCTGCTCCTCCAGGAGGGACAAACCCGTTCCTCCAGCCCCGGGGCCGCATCCAGGGCCAGCTGGATCGTCACTTTCCCACACCTGGAATTGAAAAAATAAATTAAAATAAAATGCACAAAACCCCCCCGGACGCTTCCCAGAACAGCCAGGGAGGCTTCAGGAGCCGCCAGCAACGAGGGAGGTGCTGCTGGAATTTTGGGGATTTTATTTCCCCCCTTTTCCCTCGGGAATCCAGGAGATCAAAGGCCGAATCTCCCCGCTGGATTCATTTCCTTTTCTGAACCTAAATTTCCTTTTTTTTTCCTAAACCTAAATTTTTTCTAAACCTAATTTTTTTTCTAAACTTAAATTTTTTTTCCAAATTTTATCTAAACCTAGATTTTTTCCTAAACTTAAATTTTTTTCAAATTTTTCCTAAACCTAATTTTTTCCTAAACTTAAATATTTTTTTCAAATTTTTCCTAAACCTAAATTTTTTCAAATTTTATCTAAACCTAAATTTTTTTCTAATTTTTTTAAAATAATTTTTTTTATGAGGAAGGAAGGAATTTTTGGGAAATTTTGGGCTGGAGCGAAGAGCCAAGCCTTTTAAATTGAGATTTTTTGAGTTCGTGGATCAGCACATCCCAAATGGAGCCGAGTTCCCTCCTCCATCCCTCCGGGGAAAACTCGTGGAGAAGATTTTCCAAGGGAAGAGAAGAAATCACAAACCTGCCGATGGAGCTCTTCACATCCTGGGGGGAAAGAGAGAAAGGAGAGGCAGCTCAGGCTGAGATCCCTCAAAAATCGCAGAAAAGCGAATTATTCGGGAATTCCGGGAACCGCCGGCCCTCCCGGGGGGATTTGATTCCCTTTTCCCCTCGGAAGAGGAGAATTCCCTCACCGGCTGCTGGTTCCTCTCCTCCCGGCCCCGTGCTGGGGGTTCCTGCTGGGAAATCTCCGGGGTTTTCTTCGCCTGCCTCTTCTCCAGCTCATTTTTCAGATCTTGCAGCTGCGGGAGCGAGAGGAGCTCGGGTTGGGCAGAATCTGGCGGGATTTGGGCAGCGGGGCTTTTAAATTGCAAAAATGAGGAAAAACAGGGTGGGAAATACCCCGAGGAACTCGTGGAAAGGGATTTCCCATTGGAAAAAAAGCCTGGAATTCAAACCCCGGCTCAAATCCCTGCAGCTCCCTGCCCAAACTGGGACAAGTCCTGCCCGAATTGGGACAAATTCTGCCCCAATCAGATCAAATTCTGTCCAAACTGGGTCAAATTCTGCCTCAATTGGATCAAATTCTGCCCAAATTGGGACAAACTCTGACCAAATCTGGTCAAATTCTGCCCTAATTGGGACAAATTCTGCCCCAATCGGATCAAATTCTGCCCAAATTCGGTCAAATTCTGCCCAAACCCGGTCAAATTCTGCCCTAACTGGGACAAACTCTGACCAAATATGATCAAATTCTGCCCAAATCGGGTCAAATTCTTCCCAAATTGGGTCAAATTCTGCCCGAATCCTTGCAGGAACGTCGTTTTTCCCTCCAAAGGAGCATTCCCGAGTGTCCCTAAACGTCCCCAGGGTCAGCAGGCGGCACCTACCAGGTCCTCCAGGGCCGCCGTCCTTCCTCGGAGCCTTCCTCCCCCGCCTCACGGAGCCGAATCCCGGCTGGATCCCGCTGTCCTTCCTCGGAGCCTTCCTCCCCCGCCTCACGGAGCCGAATCCCGGCTGGAATCCCCTCCCAGGGACGCGGCCCTCGCCGGGCCTGGCCCTCCCCGCTTCTCCCTCCGTGTCCCGGGCGGATCCGCGCCGCGCCTCGGCTCTGCCTCCGGCTCTCCCGGCTTCTCCTCATCGGGATCCCAGGTTTCCATCCCTCGAGCCGCTCCGCCCCGCTCCTTCCGCACCCAAATCATCCCCAAAAAATAAAACAAACCCTGGAGAGACGGGATCCGGGAAACCCGAGGGAAAAAGGGGGAAAAGCCCGCACCCGTCCCGCGCTGGTTCTTCCGGGCCCGGCGTCGTTCCCGGTTCCTCTTCTCGGTTCCGGAATTAATTCTGGGGCCGTTTCGGTGCTGCCGCTTCCCCTTTTTGGGTTTCCTCGGAAGAAAATCGCGCGTTTTTCAGGAAACCGGGGTCGGCGAAAGCGGCGAAAATCGCCAGAATTCGCGTCCTGGGTCTGAGGGCTGAGGCACCGCCCGCCCTGGGGCTGGTCCCGCCTCGGCCTCCCCAGCCTTTTTTTGGGGATAAATACAGTGAAAATTGGGATTTTGGGGATAAATAAAGTGAAAACTGGGGTTTTGGGGATAAATACAGTGAAAATTGGGGATAAATAAAGTGAAAATCGGGTGCGAGCAGCTGGGGAGGAGGAAGCTCGGCGAGGTGTCCTCATCCCGCACGGATTTTCCTGATTTATCACCCAGACACTCAAAAATCCAGAGGAAATCGGGGCAGGGAGGCGTCCTTTTATTTCAGTAAAAATAAAACACAAAAACCCACAAAACGTCATTTTATTTGAGAAAACTAAAATCACAAATGCCAGGAATGTGGAAACCGTCCCCAAACCGGGGGGCGAAGGGCTCAGGACACGCCCTGGACAAAAAACATTTTGGTCTCGGGATTCTAGCTGGTCAGAGTGACCCCAAGATAAGTTGAAAAGTCTCTTTTCCCAGCCAAGAAGGAGTCAGAACTCTTCACTTCTCATTTCTCAAGGTTGTTTATTGGTTTTTATCTATAAAATTTTTTTCTCCTGTCCAGCCGAGGTCGTCTCAGCAGGACAGTCAGAGGCACTCTGCCCGCCCCGGGGCAGTGTTATCTTCTTATACAAAAAAATCTACAATATTTAAAACTACAATATTTAAATATACAATATTTACAATTACTTTCCAACACCTAGCACCTCTGTCAGACAGCGAGCTTCTACTCTAAACTAAAATAAAAGCGCCAACACCACAGCACAAGATGGAGGCCAAGAAGAAGGAGAAAGGCCGGACACGCCCAGATTCCTCCATCTTGCCCCATTCTAAAAACACCAAAAATCTATTTTTTTCACCCCGTGATAAATTCGCTATCATTCCACCTAAACTTCCGTGGCTTGCAATTCTTCATAGAAGGTTGGTAATTGTTTTTTTCCAATCAAAGGCATGGGGTGGGGTCCTGGGCTCTGTGCCGAGGTCTCTGAGCCCCCTGGGCATGAGCTCAAGCCCTCCAGGGCCGCCAGAGGAATTTCCTGGGTTCTGAAACTTCGGGAAAAGGAGGAAACACTTGGGGAAGGGAGGAAATGGGGAGGATTCATCCCGCCAAGGGCACAACAAGGGTAAAAACCCCACACGCCAAACCGGGCTCCTCCTGGAGCCATCCCAGACCTCCTGACGGACTCAGAGGGCTCCCCTCAGGAGCAGATCCGCAGCGAGAACCCGAATCCCACCCAGTCCAGGGGCGACACGGCCCTCCCGGCCACCGCCGGCCCTGGCAGCGCTGGCCCCGCGTCACCTCCAGGGAGGAACTTCTGGGTTCTGAAACTTCGGGAAAAGAGGAAACACTTCGAGAAGGACTCATCCCGCCAAGGGCACAACAAGGTTAAAAACCCCACACACCAAACTGGGCTCCTCCTGGCCGATCCTCGGAGCCATCCCAGACCTCCTGACGGACTCAGAGGGGCGGCATCACTCGGGATTCATCCCCTCAGGAGCAGATCCGCAGCGAGAACCCGAATCCCACCCAGTCCAGGGGCGACACGACCCTCCCGGCCACCGCCGGCCCTGGCAGCGCTCGCCCCGCGTCACCTCCAGGGAGGAATTTATGGGTTCTGGAACTTCGGGAAAAGAGGAAACACTTCGAGAAGGACTCATCCCACCAAGGGCACAACAAGGTAAAAACCCCACACACCAAACTGGGCTCCTCCTGGCCGATCCTCGGAGCCATCCCAGACCCCCTGACGGACTCAGAGGGCTCCCCTCAGGAGCAGATCCGCAGCGAGAACCCGAATCCCACCCAGTCCAGGGGCGACACGGCCCTCCCGGCCACCTCCCGGTCCCGGCAGCGCTCGCCCCGCGTCACCTCCAGCAGCCGCGCCCCCAGGCCCATCTTGAACCAGGGCAGGACCCTCTCTCCGTTGAAGGCGGCGCGGGTGTGCTCCAGGATGGGGACGTCGTCGCCGGCGCTGAAGAAGGCCACGCGGCGCCCCTCGTAGTCCAGCGCCACGCGGAGGCGGCGCGGCGGCGGGCGCAGGGGCGGCCTGGCCCGCGGCGAGGTCAGCGAGTGGAAGGCCTCGAGCGCCCACACGCCCTCCTGGGGCCTCAGGCTGAGGGGGCCCCTCCTGCGGGCCGACTCCCGCACCACCCCCAGCGCCCAGACGCCGCCCCGGCCCACCTCGACCTCCCAGAAATGGCGGCCCGAGGTGAAGCCGCCCCGCGCCAGCACGCAGGGCTCGAAGTCGAAGCGCTCGGGGTGGTCGGGGACGTCGCGGGGCTGGAGCTGCCCCCGAGCCTCCCTGGCGTCGGCGGAGAGGTGCAGGTGAGGGTGGGCGGTGTGGGGGTCCAGGGTGAGGGAGGCTGCGGGGAAAGGGAGGGGTGGGGGGGAGTCGGCATTCTGGAAAAGGCCGTGCTGAAAAGGGGGGGAAATCCCCCTGAAAAATGCCTTAAAAGTTCCCTGGAAAATGCCCTGAAAAATGCCTTAAAAATTCCCTGAAAAATGCCCTTCTGAAAAGGGGGAAATCCCCCTGAAAAATGCCCTGAAAAAATCCTCTGAAAAACGGGGAAATCCCCTGAAAAAATGCCTTAAAAGTTCACTGGAAAATGCCCTGAAAAATGCCTTAAAAGTTCCCTGAAAAATGCCCTTCTGAAAAGGGGGAAATCCCCCTGAAAAATGCCTTAAAAGTTCACTGGAAAATGCCCTGAAAAATGCCTTAAAAATTCCCTGAAAAATGCCCTTCTGAAAAGGGGGAAATCCCCCGAAAACTGCCCTGAAAAATCTCCTTAAAAAAGGGGGAAAATGCCCCAAAAATCCCCTGAAAAATGCCCTTCTGAAAAATCGTCTGAAAAAGGGGGAAATCCCCCGAAAAATGCCCTGAAAAATCTCCTTAAAAAAGGGGGAAAATCCCCCGAAAAAATGCCCGTAAAAATGGGGAAAAATCCACTGCAAAATCTCCTTCTGAAAAATGCTCTTCTGAAAAAGGGGAAAATGCCCTGAAATATCCCTATTATATTATATTATATTATATTATATTATATTATATTATATTATATTATATTATATTATATTATATTATATTATATTATATTATATTATATTATATTATATTATATTTTTATAATATTATTAAATTATCCTATATAATATTACAAATTCTATTATATTGTATTCTATTTAATAACAACAATAACAATAACAATAACAATAATAATAATAATAATAATGCTTTTAAAAGATTCATCACTTCCTTCCTGCGCCCCCCAGCACAGGCAGGACGGGGCAGGACTGGGATCAAACTCCCTGGGAAATCCCTCCCAGCCCCATCCCGTCCCACAGCGCGGAATTCCCGTGCAGGGAAAGGGAGGGAAATTCTCTTTTTGGGATATTCTGGGGCCCGTGCGCAGCCAGGGTGGGGAATCCCTCCCGCAGACCCAAACCCCGAATTTCCCGCCCCAAACTCACCCGGCTCCTGCAGCAGGAACATGAGGCTGTCTGGGGAGAGAGAGTTCAGGGATCCGGGGTCAAAAATCACCTTTATCCCCTGGGATGGGGCCCCCGGCGCGGCCAAACTCGTCCCCAGGGTTCGGGTTCCCCTCTCTGTCCCTTCCCTGGCTTTTCTGACCTCTGGGGTTCCATTTTCCCACCTGCCACCCACAAAATTCTGATTTTTTGGGTGAGACCTGGGCTGGATTTTCCCTTCCTCTGCAATTCCCAGCTGGTTTGGGAACCAGGAAAAACCTCAGGGAAAACCTCAGGTGAAAAATATCAGTACCTGGATATCCCCCCCAAAAAAAAACCCCAACATTTCTGCCAAAATAACCCAATTTTTGCCAGGTATCCCACAAAATTACCCCATTTGTGGGGAATTCCACAAAATTACCCCATTTCTTCCAGTTATCCCACAAAATAACCCCATTTCTGCCAGGAATTTCACAAAAAAAACCCCATTTTTGCCCAGAATCTCACAAAAAACTCGTTTCTGTTGAGTATCCCACAAAATACCCCATTTCTTCCAGGAATCCCACAAAATAACCCCATTTCTGCCAGGAATCTCACAAAAAAACCCCCATTTTTGCCAGGAATCTCACAAAAAACTCGTTTCTGTTGAGTATGCCACAAAATACCCCATTTCTCCCAGGAATCCCACAAAATAACCCCATTTGTGGGGAATTCCACAAAATATCCCCGTTTCTGCCAGGAATCCCACAAAATAACCCAATTTCTGCCAGATATCCAAAAAAAAATAACCCAATTTCTGCCAGGAATCCCACAAAATAACCCAATTTCTGCCAGATATCCAAAAAAAAATAACCCAATTTCTGTCAGGTATCCCACAAAATAACCCAATTTCTGCCAGATATCAAAAATATAACCCCATTTTTGCCAGGAATCCCAGCAAATGGCCCCGTTTCTGCCAGATTTTGCCCCATTCCTCGTGGATTCCCCACCCAGGCCCACCTTGGCATCTCCTCAAGGTGCCCCTCACCAGGACGCTGCTCTGCACAAAATCCTCCAGGCTCCTCTGCAGCTCGGGGGAGACCTCGGCCGGGGGCTGGAACCGCATCATCTCACAGCTGCCAGAAAGCGGGGCGAAAAAGGGGGAAAATGGGAAAAAACGGGCCGAAAAAGGGAAAAAATGGGAAAAAACGGGGCGAAAAAGGGGAAAAATGGGAAAAAACGGGGCAAAAAAGGGGGAAAATGGGAAAAAACGGGCCGAAAAAGGGGGAAAAAAGGGAAAAAAACGGGGCAAAAAAGGGAAAAAATGGGAAAAAACGGGCAAAAAAGGGGGAAAATGGGAAAAAACGGGGCAAAAAAGGGGAAAAAAAGGGAAAAAAACAGGCCAAAAAAGGGGGGGAAAAACGGGCCAAAAAAAGGGAAAAAACAGGCCAAAAAAGGGAAAAAATGGGGAAAAACGGGCCAAAAAAGGGGCAAAACGGGCCAAAAAAGGGAGGGGGGGGGGGAAGGGCCAAAAAAGGGGAAAAAAAGGGGGGAAAAAAAATGGTAAAACCCCCCCAGTCCGATGATTCATTTTATTCTCATTAAATGTTCTCCCAGGAGCAGTAAATATTAAATTAAATGTAAAATTAAATATAAAATTAAATATAGAATTAAATATAAAATAAAATATTGAATAATATATTGAATAAAATAAATAAAATATTAAATAAAATATTAAATAAAATATTAAATAAAATATTAAATAAAATATTAAATAAAATATTAAATAAAATATTTTCCCTGCCCTTCCTGGGCAGTTTCCTTCCCCCCGGACCCAAATTCCCGAGCCCGGAGCAGAGCAGTGGGGATTTGGGTGGGAATTTGGGTGGGAATTGGAGGGAATTTGGGTGGGAATTTGGGTGGGAATTGGAGGGAATTTGGGTGGGAATTGGAGGGAATTTGGGTGGGAATTTGGGTGGGAATTTGGGTGGGAATTTGGGTGGGAATTTGGGTGGGAATTTGGGTGGGAATTGGAGGGAATTTCATCCGGAGCTGCCTCACCTGTCCAGGAGCTGTTGGATGTCCTGAAGGTGGGAGGAGAGAGGAGATGGTGAGAGATGGGTGGGTTTTGGAGATTTTTGGTGATTTTTTTGGTGATTTTTTCGTGATTTTTTTTTGTGATTTTTGGGTGATTTTTCAGTGATTTTTTTGGTGCTTTTTCAGTGATTTTTGGGGCTTTTTTGGTGGGGTTTTTTGGGGAGGGTTTTTGGGGGGGGGTTTGGGGATTTTTTTTGGGGGGGGGAATTCTTGTGGAATTTTCGGGGGGATTTTTTTGGGTAGATTTTGGGGGTTTTTTTGGGATTTCCTGTGGATTTTTGGGGGGCTTTTTTGGGTAGATTTTGGGGGATTTATTTGGGGGTTTTGGGGGCTTTATTTGGGGGCTTTTTGATGGATTTTGGGGGGATTTATTTAGGGATTTAGGGGGATTTATTTGGGGGCTTTTGAGGGGATTTTGGGGTATTTATTTGGGGATTTTGGGGGATTTATTTGGGGGGATTTTGGGGGCTTTATTTGGGGGCTTTTGGGGGGATTTGGGGGGCTTTATTTGGGGGCTTTTTGGGGGATTTTGGGGTATTTATTTGGGGGATTTTGGGGGCTTTATTTGGGGGCTTTTTGGGGGATTTTGGGGCACTTATTTGGGGGATCTTGGGGTATTTATTTGGGGGCTTTTGGGGGGATTTTGGGGGCTTTATATGGGGGCTTTTTGGGGGATTTGGGGGTATTTATTTGGGGATTTTGGGGTATTTATTTGGGGGCTTTTGAGGGGATTTTGGGGTATTTATTTGGGGATTTTGGGGGATTTATTTGTGGGGATTTTGGGGTATTTGGGGATTTTGGGGGCTTTATTTGGGGGCTTTTGGGGGGATTTGGGGGGCTTTATTTGGGGGCTTTTTGGGGGATTTTGGGGCATTTATTTGGGGATTTTGGGGGCTTTTTGGGGGATTTTGGGGCACTTATTTGGGGGATTTTGGGGCATTTATTTGGGGGCTTTCAGTGGATCCATCCCAGTCCACACCCAGTCCCCGTCCCCGGGGCGTCCCCGCTCTGTCCCACCCGGGCAGCTCCCGAGGGGGGATGGCCTCGGTGCTGAATTTCCCATCCCGAGTCTCCTCCGTTCCTCCTCCCGGGCGCTCCCACCTGCAGGAACCGGCCCGGCGGCTGCTGGAGCTTCCCCTCCATCTCCCACGCCAGCGTCTCCACGCGCGACAGCTCCTCCGAGACCTCGTCCAGGGCGCGGCGCCGGGCGCGGGCCAGGGCGGCCTCCAGGGCCCCGAGCTGGGCCCGCAGGCGCCGCTGCTGCTCCTCCAGGCAGCGCCGCAGCCCCTGGAGCTCCCGCGCCAGCCGCTGCCCCTCGGCCCGCGCCCGGGCCTGCGGGAGGGGAGGAGACGCGGATGGGATGGAGCGCTCGGGTTCGGGAATGGAACAAATTCAATGAAATGAGGGGAGGAGACGCGGATGGGATGGAGCGCTCGGGTTCGGGAATGAACAGACTCAGAATGAAAGGATGTGGGGAGGAGACGCGGATGGGATGGAGCGCTCGGGGTTCGGGAATGGATGGACTCAGAACGAAAGGATGAGGGGAGGGTTCCCCTGGGGACCTCTCAGGTGCCTCAGAAATGGGGGGAAGGAGAGGGAAATTGGGGGTAAAATGGAGGCTGCGTCCTCCAAAAATCCGAGAGACCCCAGGGAAGGCCCCGTGGCCTCTCCCCTTATTTGAACAAAGCCAAAAAAGAAAGGACTTCTCTGTCTCCTTTTTGGGCACAAACCTCTGGTGTTTGGGGATAAATTTTCCTGTCTCCTTTTTGGGCACAAACCTCTGCTGTTTGTGGGTTAATTCTCCTGTCTCCTTTTTGGGCACAAACCTCTGATATTTGGGGATTTATTTCCCTGCCTCCTTTTTGGGCACAAACCTCTGCTGTTTGTGGGTTTATTTATTTCCCTGCCTCCTTTTTGGGCACAAACCTCTGCTGTTTGTGGGTTTATTTTCCCGACACCTCCCTCCCCTCGTTATCTCCCTGCCGCAGCCCTGGCTGAACCCCAGCTGATAAACCCAATGCTCCATGAGCCAAATTCGGGAGGTTTGGCCTCAAAACAGCGCTGGGGCCGAGGGAGAGACCCAAAGCCCAGATCCAACCCGGCCCCCAAGCCCCCAAGCTGCTCCCACCAGGTGCAGACTCCTCCAAGCTCCGGATTTTCGGCTTTCCAGGAATTTTTCTCTCTCCTCCTTCAAAGCCTGGAGGCAGCTCTGGATCTGCTCCTGCAGGGAAATAAAAAGTGAACTTGGAGGGGCTGAGAAAAACCCGTTTTTCCCACCAAAATTTCCTCTATCCCTCGTTTGAGATGGGAGATGCTGATTATATTTTTTTTTTTTTAATTTTATTATTATTTTCCAAGAAGGAGCGAGGAGCTGAGCCAGAGCCAGCCCCATGTACAGGGAGGGCTGGGAGCCCCAGATAAGAGAGATTTCCCCCCCCAAAAAAAAAAAACCATTCCTGGCCTCCAGAAATTTGGGTTCTGGGATAAAAACCACCATCTTTAAAAACCCCAGGCCGATTTTTCAGGTGTTTATGTTTACCAGAACGTTTTAGACATAATTGTAGACAAAACATTGCGTCCATTTATGACTTCTTTAAGTTTATAGAGAATTCTCCAGAAGCTTTTTTTGCAGGAGAAAAGGAGCAGAAAAGAGGTTTCTAAATGAGCTGCAGCTCAACAAAAAATAGTTTGTATTTATTTGAAATTAAAGAAGCAGAAAGGACATTGAGATCAGAGTAAGAGCACCACCAAAGGGGTTTAAAACACCACCAGATTAAAAACCACCACCAAAGAGAAGCATTTTGAGGCGTTTCCACCCACTCTGGGCACTGAAATCACCTCAAATCCAAACCCACGGGGACCGAGGAGGTTTTCCCCAATCACGGTGGTCTCACCTCCTCGGATGTCACCATCCCCAGGGTGTCACCATTGTCCAGGTGTCCCCATCCCCTGGGTGTCCCCATTGTCGGGGTGTCCCCATCCCCTGGGTGTCCCCATTGTCCGGGTGTCCCCATCCCCTGGGTGTCCCCATTGTCCGGGTGTCCCCATCCCCAGAGTGGCACTGTCAGGGGTGCCACCATTCCCAGGATGTCACCATTGTCCAGGTGTCTCCATCCCCAGGGTGTCCCCATTGTCCGGGTGTCCCTGTCCCCTGGGTGTCCCCATTGTCCAGGTGTCCCCATCCCCTGGGTGTCCCCATCCCCAGGGTGGCACTGTCAGGGATGTCCCCATCCCCTGGGTGTCCCCATTGTCCGGGTGTCCCCATCCCCTGAGTGTCACCATTGTCCAGGTGTCCCCATCCCCTGGGTGTCCCCATCCCCCGGGTGGCACTGTCAGGGATGTCCCCATCCCCAGGGTGTCACCATTGTCCAGGTGTCACCACTCCCAGGATGCCACCACCCCCTGGCTGTCCCCAGGCGCTCACTCCCGGTACTCCCGGTGTCCCCATCCCCTGGCTGTCCCCATTGTCCGGCTGTCCCCATTGTCCGGCTGTCCCTGTCCCCATCCCCCGAGTGTCCCCAGGGCTCTCACCCGGTACTCCCGCGCCGCCTCCTCGGCGGGCACCACTTGGTGCTCCCGGTGCTGCTCCCGGTGATGCTCCCGGTGCTCCCACGCGCACTCGGGGCACAGCAGCGCCCGCTCCTCGCGGCAGAAGAGCCGCAGCGGCTCCCGGTGCCGCCCGCACACGGAGCCGCCCCCCGGCGCCCCCGGCGGCACCGCCTGGAGCAGCCCCGGCAGCAGCTCCCGGGCGATGCCCGCGATGTGCCCGAGCTCCCGGCTGGGTCTCAGGCTGCTCCCGCCCGGGGCCGCGTCCCGGCACTGCGGGCAGCAGAGCGGCCCCGCCGCCGCCGCCGCCGCCGCCGCCGCCCCGGGGCCCGGCCCGCAGCGCTCCACGCAGCCCCGGCAGAAGTTGTGGCCGCAGCGCAGCGAGACGGGGTCGCGGAAGAGCTCCAGGCACACCGGGCACGAGGCGGCGGCGCGGAGCTGCTCGGCGGGGCTGGGAACCGCCATGGGAGCGGCGAGGAGAAGGAGGAGGAGGGTGTGCTTCCTCCCTCGGGGATCCTGGATATTGCGGAGGAGGAGGAGGAGGAGGAGGAGGATGCACGGGGAGCTGGGGATGAAGGAGAGGAGGGTGTCAGGGATGATGGGGATTTGGGGTGAAGGAGAGGAGGATACATGGAGAGCTGGGGATGAAGAAGAGGAGGGTGTGCTTCCTCCCTCGGGGACCCCGCGTACTGGGGAGGAAGAGGAGAAGGATGTGAGGGATGACGGATATTGGGGATGAGGAGGAGGACGCTGTGAGGGGTGCTGGACATTTGGGATAAGAAGAGGATGAGGAGGGTGTGCTTCCTCCCCTGTGGGTGCTGGGAGCTGGGGATGAAGAGGAGGAGGAGGAGGAGGGTGTGAGGGGTGATGGATATTGGGGATGATGAAGGAAAGTTTGGCTGGAGAAGGCAGGGAGGGAAGAAGAGCCGAGATTCAAAATTACACAAAGAAAAATGGGGAGAAGGGCTCAGATGAGCTGAAAGGGACGGAATGAGGGGTAGAAATAAGGGGAAAAGGGAAAAAAAAGAGACGGGAAGGAAAAGGGGAGTGTTTCTGCCCGGTTTCGAACCGGGGACCTTTCGCGTGTGAGGCGAACGTGATAACCACTACACTACAGAAACGCTGTGCCTCGGCCGCCGCGCCGGGAGGGAAAACCGCGGCGAAAATGGGAGATTTTGGGTAAAAAGGGAAAAAATACCCGAGAAAGACCCGGGACAGGGACTGGGACCGGGAAAACCGCGAGGAAAATGGGAGATTTTGGGCAAAAAGGGCTAAAATACCTGAGCGGGACAGGGAAAACCGCGGGGAAAATGGGAGATTTTGGGTAAAAAGGGAAAAAATACCTGAGAGAGACCCGGACCGGGACAGGAACCGGTACCAGAACCGGGACAGGAACCGGGACCGGGACCGGGGGGCTCGGAGCGCCCCGGGCTGCACTGGGGGCGGGGAAAGGTGCCAATGTCCCGCCCCCGGCTCCGCCCTCAACCCCGCCGCGCTGACACCGCCCCCAGTCCTCCAAGACCAACGAGTTGAGTGGTTGGACAAACCCCAGAGGAAGTGGAGCGGCCAAAATTTCCGGTGTTGCTCGGCAACAGGATCCACTTCCGGTCACGCTGGGCAGAATAGGCGGTGCCTCAACCGGAAAGCGGAAGTGCCGCGGCCTTCCCCGTCTGTAGCAGAGCCACCGCCAGGCGAGCGCTGTCGGGGGGACCCGGACCAGAATCAGGACCCAAACAGGAACCGGAGACCGGGACCGCGCTGGGGGCGTGGAAAGCCGGTATTGCCCCGCTTCCGGTTCCACTCTCAGTCCTCCAATAACAACGAGTCGCGTGGCTAGACAAACTCCGGCAACAAGAGCCACTTCCGGTCATATTGAGCGGAAGAGGCGTGGCCTGAGCCGGAAGGCGGAAGTTCCACCGCCTTTCCCGTCTGTGGCGGAGCCGCTGCCGGGCGAGTGCGGCCCGGGAGGAACCGGAGGGAACCGGGGAGACCCGAGAGGAACCGAGCGGGACCCGACGAGCACCCAGCGGGCACCAAGCGACTCCTCCAGCACCGTGAGAGCGCGGGGGGACCGCGGCGGCGAGGCCCGGTGAGGCCTAGCGGGGCCCGGTGAGGCCTAGAGGGGCCCGGTGAGGCCTGGCCCGGGCCGGGGGGGGCTGAGCCGGGTGGAGGAGGAGGAGGAGGAGGAGGAAGAAGAGGAGGAGGAGGAGAGGAGGAGGAGGAGGAGGAAGGCGCCCCACGGGAATGGCGGCGCCGTTGGCGCTGGGCGGCCCCGGTTCCCTGCGGCCGGACCCGGTGGAGACGCTGCAGGAGGAGGCGATCTGCGCCATCTGCCTCGACTACTTCGCCGACCCAGTGTCCATCGGCTGCGGGCACAATTTCTGCCGCGGCTGCATCTCCCGACTCTGGGCCCGCGGCGGCGGCGGTGCAACTGAGCCCGGCCCGGAGCGCTCCGAGCTCGGCGAGGAGGAAGAGGAGGAGGAGGAAGAGGAGGAAGAGCTGGAGGAAGACGAGCTGGATGTAGAGCAGGAGGAGGAGGAGGACGGCGTGGAGGAGGAGGAGGAGGATGACGATATGTGGGAGGAAGATGAGGAGGAGGAGGAAGAGGAGGAAGGCGAGCTGTGGGGAGACCCCGCTGAGGATGAGGAGGAGGAGGAGGATGATGAAGGCGGCGCAGCGTGGGCCGGGGGCGCAGAGGGGAGCGGCCTCTACCTGGGCTACGACGAGGACGTGATGGAGGCGGACGTGGAGGAGGAGGAGGCGGAGGACGAAGACGACGAGGAGGAGGATGATGACGACGACGACGACGAGGAGGAGGAGGAGGAAGGCCCCGCCGCCTTCACCTGCCCGCAGTGCCGCAAATCCTTCTCGCAGCGCAGCTTCCGCCCCAACCTGCAGCTGGCCAACATGGTGCACATCATCCGCCAGCTGCACCCGGGGCCCGCCCCCGCCGCCACCGGCACCACCGGCACCACCGGCACCGGCCCCGAGCCCGGCGGCGCCCCCGGGGGCCCCCCCGAGCTGTGCCCCAAGCACCGGGAGCCGCTGAAGCTTTTCTGCGAGCAGGACCTGGCCCCGATCTGCGTGGTGTGCAGGGAGGCGCGGGGGCACAAGCAGCACAGCGTGCTGCCCCTGGACGAGGCCCTGCAGGAGTGCAAGGTGTGGGGGGAAAATGGGGAGATTTGGGGTTTTTATGGGGTTTGGGGTGCAGGGAGCACAGCCCAGTGCTGCCTCTGGACGAGGCCCTGCAGGAGTGCAAGGTGTGGGGGGAAAATGGGGAGATTTGGGGTTTTTATGGGGTTTGGGGTGTAGGTGGTGTGCAGGGAGCACAGCCCAGTGCTGCCCCTGGACGAGGCCCTGCAGGAGTGCAAGGTGCAGGGAGAATTTGGGGAGATTTGGGGTTTTTATGGGGGTTCAGGGTTTGTTTGGGGTGCCAGGAGCACAGCACAGCATGCTGCCCCTGGACGAGGCCCTGCAGGAGTGCAAGGTGTGGGAAAATGGGGAGATTTGGGGAGATTTGGGGGTTTTATGGGGTTTGGGGTGCAGGGAGCACAGCCCAGCGCTGCCCCTGGACGAGGCCCTGCAGGAGTGCAAGGTGCAGGGAGAATTTAGGGGATTTTTAGGGTTTTTGGGTTATTTTGGGGTTTTTTGGGGGAGTTTGGGGGCTTTCTTTGAGGTTTTTTGGCAGTTTAGGGGTGGTGCCGCACGACGAGGCGCTGTAGGACTGCAAGGCGGGAATTTGGGGAGTTGTGGGGGGGATTTTGGGGTTTTAAATGGGGTTTGGGAAGGTTTTACGGGGTTTGGGGAGGTTTTAATAGGGTTTGAGGGGGCTTGGGAGGAATTTGGGGGGGTTTGGGGCGTTTGGAGGGTTTGGAGATTTGGAGGGTTTTGGGGGCAGTTTGGGGGTTTTGGAGATTTGGGGTTTTTGGGGGGATTTGGGGGATTTGGGACACGAGGGTTGCAGGGTCGGCACTGCCTGGAGCAGGTCAGTGACTGGGGCGGGGGAGATTTGGGGTTTTTGGGGCGTTTTGGGGTTTTTGGGGGTCAGAATCCGCGGATCCGCCCGGGCTGAGCCCCCTCCCCTCCCTCAGACCAAGCTCCAGAGCCACCTGGAGCCCCTCCGGAGGCAGCTGGAGGCGGTGCTGAAGCAGAAATCCAGCGAGGAGGAGAAAATCTCCCTGCTCAGGGTGAGCTCCGCACGAATTCGTCCCTTCCCAGCCCAAAAAGCAGCGCCAGGGCACTCAAATCCATTTTCTGCACCATTTTATCCCTTTCCAGCCCAAAAAGCAGCGCCAGGGCACTCAAATCCCCTTTTCTGCACCATTTTATCCCTTCCCAGCCCAAAAAGCAGCGCCAGGGCACTCAAATCCCCTTTTCTGCATCATTTTATCCCTTTCCAACCAGTGCCAGGACACTCAAATCCCCTTTTCTGCACCATTTTATCCCTTCCCAGCCCAAAAAACAGCGCCAGGGCACTCAAATCCCCTTTTCTGCCCCGTTTTATCCCTTCTGAACTTCCATTCTCAATTCTTAATTCTTCATTAAGGGTGAAAGGCTGGAAATTGTTATTGAAGGAGAGGAAATTTGGGGTTAAAGGAGAGGAAATTTGGGGTTAAAAGGCAGGAAATTGTCACTCCAACCCTGGAAATCCTCACTCCAACACAGAAATCTGGGGTTAAAGGGCTGGAAATCTTTGCTCCAACACCGACTTTTGGGTTAAAGGAGCGGAAATTTGGGGTTGAAGGAGTGGAAATTTGATGTTAAAGGGCTGGAAATTGCTGCTCCAGCACAGAAATTTGGGGTTAAAAGGCTGGAAAAATCATTGTTGAAGGAGTGGAAATTTGGGGTTAAAGGAGTGGAAATTTGGGGTTAAAGGAGTGGAAATTTGGGGTTAAAGGAGTGGAAATTTGGGGTTGAAGGAGTGGAAATTTGGGGTTAAAGGAGTGGAAATTTGGGGTTGAAGGAGTGGAAATTGCCACTCCAACACAGAAATTTGCTGTTAAAAGCCTGGAAATCTTTGCTCCAACACAAAAATTTAGTGTTCAAAGGCTGGAAATTCAGTGTTAAAGGGCTGGAAATTTCGTGTTCAAGGGCTGGAAATGACTGCTCCAGCACCAACTTTTGGGTTTAAGGGCTGGAAATTCGGTGAAAAGGCCGGAAGCTGGGGGCTGAAGGGGCGGAAATTTGGGGTGAAATTGGCGGAAATTCGGCGCTAAAGGGCTCGGAGTGGCCCCTCCGAGCCCGGAAATCGCTGCTGCAATGAGAAAACTGCGGCGGAAAGCCTGGAAATCGCTCAGAACCTCCGAACCCTTGGCCCCGACCCCGCTGTGCCCCTCAGGAGCAGATGCAGGCGGAGATGCAGGAGCTGGAGGCCGATTTCGAGGAGCTGCAGCAGTTCCTGGCCGGGGAGCAGCTGCTGCTGCTGCGGCAGCTGCAGGAGCGGCACCAGGCGCTGCAGGCGCGGCAGCAACGCAACCTCAGCGCCCTGGAGGAGAGGGGAGCGGCCCTGCAGCGCCTGATCAGCGAGGCCGAGGCCGCGGGGAGGCAGGAGGGGCTGCAGCTGCTCAAGGTGGGAGAAACTGGGGTAAACTGGGGTGAACTGGGGTGAACTGGGACTGGGGAAACTGGGATTGAGGGGTGACAGCTCTGGAGGAGAGGGGAGCGGCCCTGCAGCGCCTGATCAGCGAGGCCGAGGCCGCGGGGAGGCAGGAGGGGCTGCAGCTCCTCAAGGTGGGGTTACTGGGATGGACTGGGGTGTTACTGGGGTTACTGGGGGAACTGGGATTGGGATGGGAGCACTGCAGCCTCAGCGCCCTGGAGGAGAGGGGAGCGGCCCTGCAGCGCCTGATCAGCGAGGCCGAGGCCGCGGGGAGGCAGGAGGGGCTGCAGCTGCTCAAGGTGGGGTTACTGGGATGGACTGGGGTGTTACTGGGGTTACTGGGGGAACTGGGATTGGGATGGGAGCACTGCAGCCTCAGCGCCCTGGAGGAGAGGGGAGCAGCCCTGCAGCGCCTGATTGCTGAGGCTGAGGCTGCTCAAGGTGGGATAAACTGGGGCATTAATGGTGTAAACTGGGGGGAACTGGGGTAAACTGGGGTGAACTGGGACTGGGGAAACTGGGATTGAGGGGTGACAGCCCTGGAGGAGAGGGGAGCGGCAGCCCCTGATTGCTGAGGCTGAGGCTGCAGGGAGGGGCTGCAGCTCCTCAAGGTGGGGTAAACTGGGGTGAACTGGGATAAACTGGGGTGAACTGGGGTGAACTGGGGTGAACTGGGAGGTTACTGGTGTGAACTGGGGGAACTGGGACTGGGGAATGGCAGCGGTGCAGCCTGGCAGCACTGGAGGAGGCGGCGCTGCAGCTGCTCAAGGTGGGGTAAACTGGGGGTTACTGGGGTGAACTGGGGGTTACTGGGGTAAACTGGGAGGTAACTGGGGTAAACTGGGGGTTACTGGGGTAAACTGGGGGAACTGGGCCTGGGGAATGGCAGCGGTGCAGCCTCAGCGCCCTGGAGGAGAGAGGGAGAGCCCTGATCAGCGAGGCCGAGGCTGCAGGGAGGCAGTTTTGGGTTAAAATTTAATAAATTTAATAATAAAAAGATCCCCAGTTTTGGGTTAAAATGGGGCAAAATCCTCCCCTTTGGAGCCAATTTTGGGTTAAAACGGAATCCCACAGGACCAACCCAAATCCTCATTAAAATTTTCACTTTTTTCTTTCCCCCCTCTCTGCGTTCGTCATCTCCCAGGACATCAAAGGCACCTTCATCAGGTGAGTCCCCATCCCCGGGAGGGATTTGGGGGCTGGTTTGGGATATTTGGGGGATTTTGGGGCTGGTTTGGGATATTTTGGGGATTTTGGGGCTGGTTTGGGATATCTGGGGGATTTTGAGGCCGGTTTGGGATATTTTGGGGATTTTGGGGCTGGTTTGGGATATTTGGGGGATTTTGAGGCCGGTTTGGGATATTTTGGGGATTTTGGGGCCGGTTTGGGATATTTTGGGGATTTTGGGGCCGGTTTGGGATATTTTGGGGCAGCAGGAAGTGCCCAGAGGACACCTTGGAGCAGCCGAATCCCGATTTTCCTGTTTTTCCCCCCATTTTTCAGGTGTGAGAACATCAAATTCCAGGAGCCCGAGATGATCCCGGTGGACGTGGGGAGGAAGTTCAGGAATTGTTTCCTGCAGGACGTGGTGATGAGGAAGATGGAAAAGGTCTTCAGCAAAGTGCCCCAAGGTGGGGAGGGGGAGAAGGGGAAATTTGGGGTGAAAAGAGTGAAAATTGGGGGTTTAAAGAGTTGGAGCTGAGGGCTCGGAGAGGGGAGAATCTGACGTTTAAAGGGGTGGAAATTTGGGGTTGAAGGAGTGAAAATTGGGGTGAAAAGGCTGGAAATTGGGGACTGGAGGGGTGGGAAATTGTGGGTTAAAAGGGTGAAAATTTGGAAGTTTAAGGAGTGGGAATTTGGGGTTAAAGGGGGGAAAATTGGGGGTTTAAAGGAGTTGGAATTGAGGGTTGGAGAGGGCAAAATCTGTCGTTTAAAGGAGTGAAAATTCTGAGGTTAAAGGGGTGGAAGTTGGGGTGAAAAGGCTGGAAATTGGGGATTGGAGGGGTTGGAAATTCTGAGGTTAAAGGAGTGAAAATTTGGGGTTAAAGGGGTGAAAATTTGGAAGTTGAAGGAGTGAAGATTTGGGGTTAAAGGAGTGAAAATCAGGGGGTTAAAGGGGGGAAGTTTGGGCTAAAAGGCTGGAAATTGGGGATTGGAGGGATTGGAAATTTGGGGTTAAAGGGCTGGAAATGCTCCAACACTGGGGTTGAAGGAGTGGAAATTTGGGGTTAAAGGGCTGGAGATGCTCCAACACCAACACTGGGGTTGGAGGAGTGGAAATTTGGGCCCAAAGAGCTGCGAATCCTCGCCCCAACCCCTGCCCGCCCCCGCAGCCGACGTCACCCTGGACCCGTCCACGGCGCACCCGCGGCTCTGCCTGTCCCTGGACCGGCGCAGCGTCCGTCTGTCCGAGCGGCGCCCGGAGCCCGCGGACGGCGCCCGGCAGCCCCAGCAGCCGCAGCAGCCCCAGCACCAGCACCAGCAGCGCCCGGACGGCACCGGCGGCTCCAGCGGCGACCTCTGCGTGCTCGGCTCCCCCGGCTTCACCGCCGGCCGCCACTACTGGGAGGTGGAGGTGGGCGGGCGCCGGGGCTGGGCCGTGGGCGCCGCCCGCGAGAGCGCCCGGGGCCGGCCCCAGGGCGCCCACACCGGGCCCGCGCCGCCGCCCAGGCGCGAGATCTGGGCCCTGGGCACCTCGGGCAAGAAGTACCAGGCGCTGACGGCCACGGAGCAAACGGCGCTGGCGCCCGCCGAGCAGCCCAGGAGGTTCGGGGTCTACCTGGACTACGAGCGCGGCCAGCTCTGCTTCTACAACGCCGAGAGCATGAGCCACATCCACACCTTCCACATCTGCTGCTGCCGCCAGCGCGTCTTCCCCTTCTTCCGCGTGCTGGCCCGCGGCACCCGCATCAAGATCTGCACCTGATGGGGGCCCAAAGGGGTGACGGACTCGGGGGTGGTTGGTTCCTGAGCTTCTCCTTCTTCTTCTTCTTCTCCTTCTCCTTCTTCTTCTTCTTCATCCTCCCCTTCTTCCGCCTGCTGGCCGGCAGTGCCCTCATCAAGATCTGCACCTGATGGGGGCCAAAAGGGGCGACGGACTCGGGGCGGTGGTTGGTTCTTGAGCTTCTTCTTCTCCTCCTTCTCCTCCTTCTTCTTCTTCTTTTCCTTCTCCTTCTTCTTCTCCTTCTTCTTCTTCTCCTCCTTCTTCTCCTTCTCCTTCTTCTTCTTCTCTTTCTTCTTCATCCTCCCCTTCCTCCGCGTGCTGGCCCGCAGTGCCCTCATCATGATCTGCGCCTGATGGGGGCCAAAAGGAGCGACAGACTCGGGGCGGTGGTTGGTTCTTGAGCTTCTCCTCCTTCTCCTTCTTCTCCTTCTCCTTCTCCTTCTCCTTCTCCTTCTCCTTCTCCTTCTCCTTCTCCTTCTCCTTCTCCTTCTCCTTCTCCTCTTTCTCCTTCTCCTTCTCCTTCTCCTTCTCCTTCTCCTCCTCCTCCTCCTCCTCCTCCCCTCCCTCCGTGCCGGCCCGCGCCGCCCCCATCAAGCCCCGCGCCTGGTGCCGGGGGCGATGGACTCGAGATTTCCGCCGATCCTCCCTCGGAAAGGGGGCGATGGACGCGGGGTGGCCGCAGGTGTTTGGTTCTTGAGGTTGTTCTGGTTCTTCATCCTCGTCCTCATCCTCATCCTCCTCCGGCGCCGCGGAGCTCAGGCTGGGAGGCGCCTTGGGAAAATGGGGCAGGATCCACCTTGGAATTGGGGTTGGGCTGATTGGGGCAGGAAACGCTCGTTTGGAGCCGGTTTTGGGGTAAAATGGGGCAGAATCTGCCCCTCTGGAGCCAATTTTGGGGTAAAATAGGGCAGGATCCGCCCCTTTGGAGCCAATTTTGGGTTAAAATGGAGCAGGATCCACCTTGGAATTGGGGTTGGGCTGATTGGGGCAGGAAACGCTCGTTTGGAGCCGGTTTTGGGGTAAAATGGGGCAGAATCTGCGCCTCTGGAGCCAATTTTGGGTTAAAATAGGGCAGGATCTGCCCCTTTGGAGCTGGTTTTGGGGTAAAATGGGGCAGAATCTGCGCCTCTGGAGCCAATTTTGGGTTAAAATGGGGCAGGATCCACTTTGGAATTGGGTTGGGCTGATTGGGGCAGGAAACGCTCGTTTGGAGCCAATTTTGAGTTAAAATAGGGCAAGATCTGCCCCTTTGGAGCCAATTTTGGGTTAAAATGGGATAAGATCTGCCCCTTTGGACCTGGTTTTGGGTTCGCCTCTTTGGAACCAGTTTTGGGTTAAAATAGGGCAAGATCCGCCCCTTTGGAGCCATTTTTGGGTTGAATTCGAGCAGAATCCGCCCCTCTGGAGCCATTTTTGGGTTGAATTCGAGCAGAATCCGCCCCTTTGGGGCCAATTTTGGGTTGAATTCGAGCAGAATCCGCCCCTCTGGAGCCAATTTTGGGTTGAATTCGAGCAGAATCCGCCCCTTTGGAGCCAATTTTGGGTTGAATTCGAGCAGAATCCGCCCTTGCAGAGCTGACTTTGTTTGGGATCTGTTCTGGACCCGCTCCCAGTTCTGGTCCCAGTTCAGTTCCTGGTGCTGGGAGCTGCCCCCCCCTCCCCTCCCCCAGTTCAATTTTGGGCCTTTCCCGGGATTTTTCCACATTTTGGGACCAATTCCTGTCAGGTTTGAGCCTCCCTCCTTTCCCAAAATCCGCATTTTTTTGGTGCCTGGATTTTTTGGGATTCGGCCCCGTTCCCGTTCTCCCCCTGCTGTTTGCTCCTCCCTTTCCTTGCCATTTTTTGGGGGGAAAATCCCGGATTTTTGGATTTCCCTCTCCCCTCTGGCACTTTACGGGGCTCCCACCCCGCAGCTCTGGAGCTCCCCGGGTTGGGGATAATTTATTTTTATTTTTATTTTTATTTTTATTTCCATCTGGATCCTTTCCCACCCGGGAGCTCCTGCCCCTGCCCCTCCCCTCCCCGGCGTTTTTCCCTGAATTTTGGTGGATTTGGGAAATTCCCTCGTTGGCGTTTCAGAGCTCGTTCGGGATATTTTTGGCTATAAAAACGAGAATTAAACGGAGATTTTAGTTTTATGACTTGTCAATAATAAAGAATAAAGGAGTTGTATCCAAGGCTCGTTGGGTCCTGGGAGGAGCCGCTTCCAGGATCGGTGAATTTTGGGGTGAATTTCCCCAAAATTGGGGTCGGGGCTGCTCTAAAATCAAGCAGAGTCCAATCCCAGCTCATTAATCCTGCTCTGATCCTTGTTAATTAATAATTAATTAACACGGCCTGGAGCTGCGTGTCCAGCTCCCAACCCACTAACAATTTAATATTTAGCAGGTATTTATTTTTAGAAATTAATATTTAGTAGTTATTTTGTTTTAAAAGTTATTATCTAGCAATTATTTACTTTTAAAAGTTAGTATTTAGCAGGTATTTACTCTTAAAAATTATCTATTTACTTTTAAAAATTAATATCCAGCAGTTATTTACTACTAGAAATTAATTTAATATTTAGCAATTATTTACTTTAATTTGGGGTTTAATTAATTTAGGTTCCTCGCATCTTACATGGACCAATTTTGGGGGGTTTTTAATTAATTTGGGGTTTTTTATTAATTGGGGGTTTTTCAAAATCGATTTACCGAGGAACAGCCCCAAATCCCACCCCGTGTGACGTCACCACCTCTTCCCCCTTCCCGAGGTTTTTTGCCCCAAAATCCCAGCAGGGACACGCAGCGACTCCAGCTCCAAAAATCGCCGTTTATTGACAATTTCTTGGGGTGAAAAACGGCAGAATCGGGGCTCAGCGGGTGCCGATGGTCACCTGCCACACCCGCACCAGGTTGTCGGTGTAGCCGGCGAAGAGAGTCTGGGGACAAGGACAGGGGTCACCAAGGGGTCAGGGGTCACCCTGGGGTCAGGGGTCACCCTGGGGTCAGGGGTCACCCTGGGGTCAGGGGTCACCATGGGGTCACCGCTGACCTCAGCCCCAGGTGAGGTCCCCAGGTCAATGTCCCCAGGTCAATGTCCCCAGGTGAGGTCCCCGGGTCAATGTCCCCAGGTCAATGTCCCCAGGTGAGGTCCCCAGGTGAGGTCCCCGGGTCAATGTCCCCAGGTGAATGTCCCCTGCCCAGGTGTTGGGGACCCCAAACCCCCCTGAGCCAGTGAGGGGTCCCCAGGGGCTCATCCCCAAATTCTTGTGCCCAGGTGAGGGTCCCCATCTGAATGTCCCCTGCCCAGGTGAATGTCCCCAGGTGAGGGTCCCCATCTGGCCCAGGTCAATGTCCCCAGGTAAGCGTCCACATCTGAATGTCCCTTGCCCAGGTTAATGTCCCCTGCCCAGGTGAGGGTGCCCAGGTGAGTGTCCCCAATGCCCAGGTGAGTGTCCCCAATGCCCAGGTGAGTGCCCTCAATACCCAGGTGAGTGCCCCAATACCCAGGTGAGTGTCCCCAGTGCCCAGGTGAGTGTCCCCAGTGCCCAGGTGTCCTCACCTGCCCATCTGCTGACCAGGCCAGCGAGGTGCACTGGGGCGGCTCCGCTTTGCTGCTGGTGCTGATCACCTCCTGCTTCAGCTCGTCCACGATGATCTTCCCCTCCAGGTCCTGCAGGTGGCAACAGCCCGGTCCCACCTGGATCCTGCCCAGATCCCCCCTGGATCCTGCCCTGATCTCACCTGGATCCTGCCCAGATCTCACCTGGATTCCACCCAGATCCCCCCTGGATCCTGCCCTGATCCCCCCTGGATCCTGCCCAGATCTCACCTGGATCCTGCCCAGATCCCTCCTGGATCCTGCCCAGATCCCCCCTGGATCCTGCCCAGATCCCCCCTGGATCCTGCCCAGATCCCCCCTGGATCCTGCCCTGATCCCCCCTGGATCCTGCCCTGATCCCCCCTGGATCCTGCCCAGATCCCCCCTGATCCCCCAGCCCAGGTGGCTCAGAAACAGCCTCTGGGTTTCCCCACAGAGCGGTCGGAGGCATTTCAGTGTTTCATCACAGCACGGAGAGGAACCCCAACCCCAACCCCAACCCCAACCCCAACCCCAACCCCAATCCCGTTTCCCCATTATCCCATTTCCCCATTTTCCTGTTTTTTTACCCAGATCTTGATGCCGGGGCCGGTGGCAGCGCCCAGCCGGTATCAGTGGGGCTGAAGCAGAGCGCGTTGATCACGTCCCCGTTCTGACCCCATTCCCGATCCCGTTTCCCCATCACCCCAATCCCATTTCCCCATTTCCCGTTTTTTACCCAGATCTTGATGCTGGGGCCGGTGGCAGCGCACAGCCAGTAGCGGTTGGGGCTGAAGCAGAGCGCGTTGATCACGTCCCCCCCGTCCAGCGTGTACAGGTGCTTGCCCTCGTTCAGGTCCCACAGCATGGCCTGCCCGTCCTGGGGACATTGGGGACATCATTGGGGACATTGGGGACACCCCCAGAACCATGGCCTGCCCGTCCTGGGGACATTGGGGACATCACTGGGGACACTGGGGACATTGGGGACACCCCCAGAACCATGGCCTGGCCATCCTGGGGACACCCCCAGTGGGACATTGGGGACATCATTGGTGACACTGGGGACACCCCCCAGAACCATGGCCTGCCCGTCCTGGGGACAGAGGGGACATCATTGGGGACATTGGGGACACCCCCAGAACCATGGCCTGGCCATCCTGGGGACACTGGGGACACCATTGGGGACATTGGGGACAGGTGCTTGCCCTCGTTCAGGTCCCACAGCATGGCCTGCCCGTCCTGGGGGGACATTGGGGACATCATTGGGGACACTGGGGACACAGAGACACCTCCAGAACCATGGCCTGCCTGTCCTGGGGACACCATTGGGGACGACATTGGGGACACCCCCAGAACCATGGCCTGCCCGTCCTGGGGACAGAGGGGACATCATTGGGGACACTGGGGACCCCCCCAGAACCATGGCCTGGCCATCCTGGGGACACTGGGGACACCATTGGGGACATTGGGGACACCCCCAGAACCATGGCCTGCCCGTCCTGGGGACACTGGGGACACCCACAGTGGGACACTGGGGACACCCACAGTGGGACACCAGGTCCAGAACCAGGACACCTGAGTGTCCCTGACTGTCCCAGCTGTGTCCCCACGCCCCAGCTGTGTCCCCAGCTGTGTCCCTGACTGTCCCAGCTGTGTCCCCACGCCCCAGCTGTGTCCCCAGGTGTGTCCCTGACTGTCCCAGGTGTGTCCCCACGCCCCAGCTGTGTCCCCAGGTGTGTCCCCACGCCCCAGGTGTGTCCCCAGGTGTGTCCCCAGCTGTGTCCCCACGCCCCAGCTGTGTCCCCAGGTGTGTCCCTGACTGTCCCAGGTGTGTCCCCACGCCCCAGCTGTGTCCCCAGCTGTGTCCCTGACTGTGTCCCCACGCCCCAGCTGTGTCCCCAGGTGTGTCCCCAGGTGTGTCCCCACGCCCCAGGCGTGTCCCCAGCTGTGTCCCCAGGTGTGTCCCTGACTGTCCCAGGTGTGTCCCCAGCTGTGTCCCCAGCTGTGTCCCTGACTGTGTCCCCAGGTGTGTCCCCATGCCCCAGCTGTGTCCCCACGCCCCAGGTGTGTCCCCAGCTGTGTCCCTGACTGTCCCAGGTGTATCCCCATGTTCCAGCTGTGTCCCCAGGTGTGTCACCAGGTGTGTCCCCATGCCCCAGGTGTGTCCCCAGGTGTGTCCCCACGCCCCAGGTGTGTCCCCAGCCTCACCTTCCCCCCGGAGGCGCACAGGGAGCCGTCGGGTGACACGGTGACCGTGTTCAGGTACCCCGTGTGCCCGATGTGGTTCGTCTTCAGCTTGCAGTTGGCCAGGTTCCACACCTGGGGGGGGACAGGCAGCTCAGTCCCGGGGCTCCCGGGGGCCCCAGGTGTGCCCAGTTTGGGGCCTCACCTGGAGGGGCCTCACCTGGCCCGGGCTCTCACCTTGACCAGCTTGTCCCAGCCGCAGGAGACGATGATGGGGTTGCTGCTGTTGGGGGAGAAGCGAACGCACGAAACCCACTCGGAGTGGCTCTCGTCCTGTGGGACAGGTGGGGGACAGGTGAGACACAGGTGAGGGACAGGTGAGGGACAGGTGAGAGACAGGTGAGAGACAGGTGAGGGACAGGTGAGGGACAGGTGAGACACAGGTGGGGGACAGGTGAGGGACAGGTGGGGGACAGGTGAGGGACAGGTGAGACACAGGTGGGGGACAGGTGAGGGACAGGTGAGAGACAGGTGAGGGACAGGTGAGAGACAGGTGAGAGACAGGTGAGAGACAGGTGGGGGACAGGTGAGACAGGTGGGGGACAGGTGAGAGACAGGTGAGGGACAGGTGAGGGACAGGTGGGGGACAGGTGAGGGACAGGTGAGAGACAGGTGAGGGACAGGTGAGACACAGGTGAGAGACAGGTGAGAGACAGGTGAGGGACAGGTGAGGGACAGGTGAGAGACAGGTGGGGGACAGGTGAGGGACAGGTGAGAGACAGGTGAGGGACAGGTGAGGGACAGGTGAGGGACAGGTGAGAGACAGGTGAGGGACAGGTGAGAGACAGGTGAGGGACAGGTGAGACACAGGTGAGAGACAGGTGAGAGACAGGTGAGGGACAGGTGAGGGACAGGTGAGGGACAGGTGGGGGACAGGTGGGGGACAGGTGAGAGACAAGTGAGGGACAGGTGAGGGACAGGTGAGGGACAGGTGAGGGACAAGTGAGAGACAGGTGGGGGACAGGTGGGGGACAGGTGAGAGACAGGTGAGGGACAGGTGAGGGACAGGTGGGGGACAGGTGAGAGACAAGTGAGGGACAGGTGGGGGACAGGTGAGAGACAGGTGAGGGACAGGTGGGGGACAGGTGGGGGACAGGTGAGGGACAGGTGAGGGACAGGTGGGGGACAGGTGAGGGACAGGTGAGAGACAGGTGGGGGACAGGTGGGGGACAGGTGAGGGACAGGTGGGGGACAGGTGGGGGACAGGTGAGGGACAGGTGAGAGACAGGTGAGACACAGGTGAGGGACAGGTGAGGGACAGGTGAGGATGTCCCCATTACTGCCCCAAATCCCCCGGAATTCACCCCAAACCCCCCAAACTGACCCCAAACCCCCAAACTGACCCCAAATCCCCCGGAACTCACCCCAAAGCCCCCAAACTGACCCCAAACCCCCATTACTGACCCCAAACCCCCAAACTGACCCCAAACCCCCGGAATTCACCCCAAAGCCCACCCCACCTGCACGGTGTACTTGCAGACGCCCAGGGTGTTCCAGAGCTTGATGGTTTTGTCCCGCGAGCCCGACACGATCTGGCGGTTGTCGGAGGAGAAGGCCACGCTCAGCACGTCCTTGGTGTGCCCCACGAAACGGCGCGTGGTGGTGCCCCTGCGGGGTCGGGTTTGGGGTGAAATACCCGGGAACTGGGAAAAACGGCCGGAAAAACGGGAAAAAACGGCCAGAAATTGGGGGGAAATGGCCATAATTGGGGTGAAATACCCGTAAAATGGGAAAGACAGCTAGGAATTGGGGTGAAATAGCCATAAATTGGGAAAAACGGCCGTAAAAATGGGAAAAAACAGCCAGAAATTGGGGGGAAATGGCCATAAAATGGGAAAAAAAACAGACGGGAATTGGGGGGAAATGGCCATAACTGGGGTGAAATAGCCATAAAATGGGAAAAACCAGCAAGGAATTGGAGTGAAATAGCCATAAATTGGGAAAAACCAGCCATAGAAATGGGGAAAGCAGCCAGGAATTGGGGTGAAAAGAGGCGTGCAATGAGTGACCCAGTGAGAACTGGGATCAGTGGGAATTGGATCGAAGCAGTTTCAGGTAAGATTTGGGGATTTGAGGAGTCTGACCCCACAAATTCCGGCCCTTTTCCAGCTGCATCCCCTCAACGGACACCTCAAAAATAAAAAATCCCCAAAATCCCCAAAATGCCCGGGGCTGCAGGCCCAGGTCTCTCCCATCATCATTGCAGGACTTGTCCTCAGATCCCCGGGGGGATCAGTGGGAACTCAGCTGTAATCATCGGGAGAGGCACGGCGAGCGGCCCGGACCCCAGAACCCCCGGCTTTCACCCCAAAACGCACGTGGTGAGGTCCCAGAGGCGCAGGGTGCCATCCCAGGAGCCGGACAGCGCAAACTGCCCGTCGGACGAGATCACCACGTCGCTGACAAAGTGCGAGTGCCCGCGCAGCGCCCGCTGCGGGATCCCGTAGTTGGTCTCGTCACGCGTCAGCTTCCACATGATGATGGTCTTGTCTGGGGAGAGGGCAACGAGGGGTCACAACGGGACCCCCCAGACTCATTGGGGTCACAACGGGACCCCCGGGAGCCCCCAGACCCAGCAGAGTCACCCCAAGGACCCCCGGACTCAGCAGGGTCACACCGGGATCCCCCCTGCCCGTGATGGTCTTGCTGGGGAGGGGGCAATGGAGGGGTCACAGCGGGACCCCCGGGAACCCCCAGGGACCCCCGGCAGCCCCCCTGTCCCCAGGGACCCCCCCTGCCCCTTCCTCATCCTCACTCCATCCCAGCCCCTTCCTCACCCTCACTCTGCTCTTCCTCATCCTCCCTCATTAACCGGTCCCGCTGCCTCGGGGTCGCCCCCAGCCCCCTGCCGCGGGCTCCCCGCGGTCCCGGCCGCCCTCTCCCCCCTCACAGCAGCCCCCAGAGCCCTCGGGCCCGATGGTCCCGCACCGCGCGAGGCCGACAGGATCATGTCGGGGAACTGCGGCGTGGTGGCGATCTGCGTCACCCAGCCGTTGTGGCCCTTCAGGGTGCCGCGCAGGGTCATCTGCTCCGTCATGGCGGCAGATGGCGGCGGCGGGGCGCGGCGGGAGCGGCGGGATCCGCGGGATGGCGGCGGATGCGCGGAGGCCTCGGCCCGGGCCCGTCCGTCCCCTCAGACCGGCGCGGGCGGAAAGAGGCGGGGACGCTTCCGGCGGAACCGGAAGTGACGTTGCCGTACGGCAGCATGGCGGCCGGCATTGGAAACATGGCGGCCGGCATTGGAAACATGGCGGCCGGCATTGGAAACATGGCGGCCGGCATTGGAAACATGGCGGCGCCCGGTGGGGGTTGTACGGAAAGGGGGGATTTGGGGGGGGAATCTCCCAGTGTCCCCCAGTGCCCCCCCAGTGTCCCCCAAAACATCCCAGTGTCCTTCAGAGGGTCCCAGCGTCCCCCAGTGTCCCCCAAAACGCCCCAGTGTCCTTCAGAGGGTCCCAGTGTCCCCCAGTGTCCCCCAAAACGCCCCAGTGTCCTTCAGAGGGTCCCAGTGTCCCCCCAGTGTCCCCCAAAACGCCCCAGTGTCCCCCCAAAGGATCCCAGTGTCCCCCAGTGTCCCAGCCTGCCCCCTGCCCTCACGGCAGGCCCAGATCCCATTTAGGATCCCAATTTAGGATCCCATTTAGGATCCCAATTTAGGATCCCATTTAGGATCCCATTCCCTCCGTGCCCATTTTGGGATCCTCCTCCCAGTTAAATTTGGGAACTGGGCCTGGTTCCAGCTCAGCTGTCGCGGCTCCTCCGAGGCTCCGGGCCCCGAAACCCCGGCCCAAAACCCCAAAATCCCTTCCCAAAAACCCCAAAATCCCACCCTAAAATCCCCCAAATCCCACCCCACACCCCCCCCAAAAAAAACCCCAAAATCCCCTCCCCAAAAACCCCAAATTCCTTCCCCAGTAATCCCAAATTCCCACCCCAAAATCCCACCCCAAACCCAGCGTGGGGGAGCAGCCGGGGCCGGTGAGTGCTGACCCCGATTTGGGGATTTCTTTCAGGATTTGGGGATTTATTTGGGAATTTAGTTCGGGATTTATTTTGGGATTTATTTTGGGATTTATTTGGGGGGATTTGGGGATTTATTTGGGGATTTGTTTGGGGATTTGTTTGGGGATTTATTTGGGGATTTATTTGGAGTTTGGGGATTTGAGGATTTGGAGATTGATTTGGGGATTGATTTGGGATTTATTTGGGAAATATTTGGGTGTTATTTAGGAATTTATTTGGGAATTTATTTGGGAATTTATTTGGGGATTTATTTGGGGATTATTTGGGGGTTGATTTGGGGATTGATTTGGGGATTTGGGGGTGATCCTGGTAATTCCCTAATTCATAATTCCCAGCCTGGAAACCGGGAAATTGTGGGGAAATTGGGAAATCCTGGGGAAATTGGGAAATTCCTCCCTTTCCCTCAATCCTCCGGGCTGGAACATTCCCAAAATCCCCAGATTTTCCTGGAAAATGCTCCCCTGACCCAATTCTGCCCTTTTTCCCCCAGGCTGAGGGAGCCCGGAGCCGAGCGTGGCTGGGAGCAGCGCCGGGATGGAGCCGGGTGGGTGGAAATTGATTTTATTTTGGGTGCAAATTGGGTTTTTTGGGGTACAAATTGATTTTATTTTTGGGTGCAAATTGGGTTTTTTAGGGTACAAATTGATTTTATTTTTGCGTGCAAATTGGGTTTTTTGGGGTACAAATTGATTTTATTTTTGGGTGTAAATTGGGTTTTTTGGGGTACAAATTGATTTTATTTTGGGTGCAAATTGGGTTTTTTAGGGGGTGCAAATTGATTTTATTTTGGGGTGCAAATTGGGTTTTTTGGGGGTACAAATTGATTTTATTTTGGGGTGTAAATTGGGTTTTTTGGGGTACAAATTGATTTTATTTTGGGGTGCAAATTGGGTTTTTTTGGGGGTACAAATTGATTTTATTTTGGGTGTAAATTGGGTTTTTTGGGGTACAAATTGATTTTATTTTTGGGTGTAAATTGGGTTTTTTGGGGTGCAAATTGATTTTATTTTGGGGTGCAAATTGGGTTTTTTAGGGGGTGCAAATTGATTTTTTAGGGGGTGCAAATTGGGTTTTTTTGGGTGCAAATTGGGTTTTTTTGGGGTACAAATTGATTTTTTAGGGGGTACAAATTGATTTTATTTTGGGGTGCAAATTGGGTTTTTTGGGGTACAAATTGATTTTTTTTTTGGGTGTAAATTGGGTTTTTTGGGGTACAAACTGATTTTATTTTGGGGTACAAATTGATTTCTTTTTGGGTGGAAATTGATATTTATGGGGGTGCAAATTAATTTTTTTTTTTGGGGTGGAAATGGATTTTTTTGGGGGGTAGGGAAAAAGTCCCCCAGAATGTTCAGATTTATTTGATCTGGCTTCAATTCCCTGCTGGGAGTGCCCCAGACTGAGCCCGTTTGTTCCTTCTTTTCCTCTTTCCAGGGGAAAATGCAGCCCTGGGTGAGAGATTTTCCTCCTTTGCCCCGTGGAATGTTCCGGAATGTGTTCAACCAACCGCCCTCAACTCCACCCTCATTCCCCTCTTTATTTCCCCCTTTCCCCCCCTTTTTTCCCCTTTATTTTCTCCCCCTTTTTCCACTTTTATTTTCCCCCTTTTCCCCCTTTATTCCCCCCTTATTTCCCCCTTTTTGCCTTTATTTTCTCCCTTTATTTCCCCTTTATTTTCCCCCCTTTTTCTCCCTTTTTTCCCTTTATTTTCCCCCCTTTCCCCCCACTTTTCCCCTTTTATTTTCCCTTTATTTTCTTTCTTTTTCCCCCTTTATTTCTCCTCTTTTTTCTATTTTATTTTCTCCTCTTTTCCCCTTTATTTTGCCGTTTTCCCCCTTTATTTTTCCCTTTATTTCCCCATTTTTCCCCCATTTATTTCCCCCGTTTTTTCCCCTTTATTTTCTCCCCTTTTCCCCTTTATTTTTCCCTTTATTTTCTCCCCTTTTCCCCTTTATTTTTCCCTTTATTTTCCCCCTTTTTTCCCATTTATTTCCCCCCATTTTTTCCCCTTTATTTTCTCCCTTTATTCCCCCTTTTTTCCCTTTTATTTTCCCCCTTTTCCTGTTTTTTCCCTCCCTTTTTTTTCTCTTTTATTTCTCCCTTTATTTCCCCTTTTTTCCCCATTTTCTGATTTCCTTTCCCTCTCTCCCTTCCCAGAGGAGCGGGACAGGAGGATCAGTGAGTTCCTTTTCTTTTTTCCATGAAAAAATGAAATTCCAACTTTTTTTTTTCATCGATTTTGGGGTCCCCGGGAGGTTTTTGGGGCTGCTCCTGAAAAATTTGGGATTTTGGGACCCTGGGGATGGATCCAGACCTGGAAAACTCCAAATAATTTGAATTTTCTTTTTTTTTTTTTTTTAATTTTTGCTTCCAGGCAAACTCACCTCGGACCTGGGTAAGGAATTCTGTGATTAAAATGAGGGATTTGGCCTCAAAATGAAAGATTTGCCTTTCGAAATTGTCGATTTCTCCCTAAAAGGAAGTTTGGGTCTTCAAGTGGGAACTTTTACCCCAAATTTGTGCTTAAAATGGGAATTTTCCAATTCGAATTAAAATTGAGGCCCCGATCATGCAAATCAGAGCTCTAAAAAAAATTAAAATTAGAAAATTTCGTGCATTTTTGGGGTGGTTTTGGGGCTGGTTTTTCCTCAATAAACCCAATTTTTAGGACTGGGGGGGGGGGCGGTGTTAAATAAAAATAAAAATTCCCAAAAGTTGGAGGTTCTGGGCTGGGAGGATTTGGGGATTTTTTTGGACTTTGGGGTTTTTTCGTATTTATTATTTCCTGGATTTCGGGTGAATTTGGGCTGGGTTTTATTTCCTTTCCTGTGTTTTTATTTCCTTTCCTGTGTTTTTATTTCCTTTCCCGTGTTTTTATTTCCTTTCCTGGTTTTTTATTTCCTTTCCTGTGTTTTTATTTCCTTTCCTGTGTTTTTATTTCCTTTCCCGTGTTTTTATTTCCTTTCCCGTGTTTTAATTTCCTTTCCTGGTTTTTATTTCCTTTCCTGTGTTTTAATTTCCTTTCCTGCGTTTTTATTTCCTTTCCTGTGTTTTTATTTCCTTTCCCGGTTTTTATTTCCTTTCCTGTGTTTTTATTTCCTTTCCTGTGTTTTTATTTCCTTTCCTGGTTTTTTATTTCCTTTCCTGTGTTTTTATTTCCTTTCCTGTGTTTTTATTTCCTTTCCCGTGTTTTTATTTCCTTTCCCGTGTTTTAATTTCCTTTCCTGGTTTTTATTTCCTTTCCTGTGTTTTAATTTCCTTTCCTGCGTTTTTATTTCCTTTCCTGTGTTTTTATTTCCTTTCCCGGTTTTTATTTCCTTTCCTGTGTTTTTATTTCCTTTCCCGTGTTTTTATTTCCTTTCCTGGTTTTTTATTTCCTTTCCTGTGTTTTTATTTCCTTTCCTGTGTTTTTATTTCCTTTCCCGTGTTTTTATTTCCTTTCCCGTGTTTTAATTTCCTTTCCTGGTTTTTATTTCCTTTCCTGTGTTTTTATTTCCTTTCCCGGTTTTTATTTCCTTTCCCGTGTTTTTATTTCCTTTCCTGTGTTTTTATTTCCTTTCCTGTGTTTTTATTTCCTTTCCTGCGTTTTTATTTCCTTTCCTGTGTTTTTATTTCCTTTCCCGTGTTTTAATTTCCTTTCCTGTGTTTTTATTTCCTTTCCTGTGTTTTTATTTCCTTTCCTGTGTTTTTAATTTCCTTTCCTGCTTTTTTTATTTCCTTTCCTGTGTTTTTATTTCCTTTCCTGCGTTTTTATTTCCTTTCCTGCGTTTTAATTTCCTTTCCTGTGTTTTTATTTCCTTTCCTGCTTTTTTTATTTCCTTTCCTGTGTTTTTATTATTTCCTTTCCTGGTTTTTTTATTTCCTTTCCTGTTTTTTTATTTCCTTTCCCGTGTTTTTATTTCCTTTCCTGTGTTTTTATTTCCTTTCCTGTGTTTTTATTTCCTTTCCTGCTTTTTTTATTTCCTTTCCTGTGTTTTTATTTCCTTTCCCGTGTTTTTATTCCCTTTCCTGTGTTTTTATTTCCTTTCCTGTTTTTTTATTTCCTTTCCCGTGTTTTTATTTCCTTTCCTGGTTTTTATTTCCTTTCCTGTGTTTTAATTTCCTTTCCTGCTTTTTTAGGTGAATCCAGCGCCAAACTCAGTCAGTCCAAGGCCAAAATCCTCATTTCAAAGGAAATTTTGGGGGGGAAAATCCCAAATCCCGGCGCCACCACGGCACCCTCAGGAAATGCAGGAATTTCCTCACAATTCTCCTTTTCCTGCTTCTCTTCCCCTTTTTTTGCTCTTTTTGCAGAGGAACGTGACCGGAAAATCAGTGAGTGCCATTTCCTGCTGCTTTTGGGCGAAAAGCCCCGGGTTTGGGGCAAAACTGATCCTGGCCGGGGGGAATAGGAAATGAATCGTGCTCCCCAAATTTCACCCGAATTTCACCCGAATTTCACCCGAATTTCACCCGAATTTCCCCCAAATTTCACCTGAATTTCACCCAAATTTCTTCCCAATTTTCCCCCAAATTTTCACCGAATTTCTCCCAAATTTCACCCAAATTTTCCCCAAATTTCACCCAAATTTCTCCCAATTTTCCCCCATATTTTCCCCAAATTTCCCCCAAATTTCCCCTGAATTTCACCCATTTTCCCCCAAATTTCACCCGAATTTCCCCCAAATTTCTCCCCAATTTTCCCCCAAATTTTCACCGAATTTCTCCCAAATTTTCCCCAAATTTCCCCAAATTTCCCCTGAATTTCACCCAAATTTCTCCCCAATTTCACCTGAATTTCACCCAAATTTCACCCAAATTTCACCTGAATTTCTCACGAATTCCTCCCAAATTTCCCCCAAATTTCACCTGAATTTCACCAAAATTTCCCCCAAATTTCATCTGAATTTCTGCCGAATTCCTCCCAAATTTCTCCCAAATTTCCCCAAATTTCACCTGAATTTCACCCGAATTTCCCCCAAATTTCCCCTGAATTTCACCCAAATTTCTCCCCAATTTTCCCCCAAATTTCACCTGAATTTCTCACGAATTCCTCCCAAATTTTCACCGAATTTCCCCTGAATTTCACCCAAATTTCTCCCCAATTTCCCCCCCAAATTTTCACCGAATTTCTCCCAAATTTCACCCAAATTTCCCCCAAATTTCACCTGAATTTCACCCAAATTTCTCCCCAATTTTCCCCCCAAATTTTCACCGAATTTCTCCCAAATTTCCCCCAAATTTCCCCTGAATTTCACCCAAATTTCTCCCAAATTTTCCCCCAAATTTTCACCGAATTTCTCCCAAATTTCACCCAAATTTTCCCCAAATTTCACCCAAATTTTCCCCAAATTTCCCCCAAATTTCCCACAGAAAAAAACCCCCCAAAACCCCCAAATTTCCTCTTTTCCTCCGCAGCCAAGCTCGCTGCTGAGATCCGTGAGTTTCGCTCCTCCCCGCGGGTTTTGGGCTCAATCTGCTCCATTTTGGGTCAGTTCCTGCCTTAATTTCCCCGATTTCCCCGGTCCCTCAGGACGGCTCACGGCGCTGCTGGGTACGGGACTTCACTCACATGGGGTGTTAATTGATTATTAATTAGTGCTGGGGTTGGATGATGCTAGAAATACAATTATTTATTTCATTTTTAAATTCATTTTATTTTTATCTGAGTTATTTTATTGATTGATTTTTAATTCTTTAAAAATTTATTGATTTTTTAATTTTATTTTTATTTTTATTTATTTGATTTATCAATTTATTTTCATTTTTATTCTGTTTTTATTTTTATTTTATTTACTGATGGATTTTTAGTTTTATTAGTTTTATTTATTGATTTTTATTTTTATATTTTTTTATTTATATTACTTATCGGTTTATTTGCAATTTTTATTTTTATTTTGTTTTTGTTTTTATTTTATTTATTTATTGATTTTTAATTTTTTTTAAATTTATTGATTTTTTATTTTATTATTTTTATTTTTATTTATTTGATTTATCAATTTATTTTTATTTTTATTTTGTTTTTATTTTTATTTTATTTACTGATGGATTTTTAATTTTATTAGTTTTATTTATTGATTTTTATTTTTATATTTTTTATTTATATTACTTATCGGTTTATTTGCAATTTTTATTTTTATTTTGTTTTTATTTTATTTATTGATTGATTTTTAATTTTATTTATTGATTTTTTTGTGTTTAATTTTTAAATTTAATTATTTATCTTATTTTATTTTATTATTTATGATTTATTTTATTATTATTATTATTATTTATTATTATTTATTTATTGAAAACCCAGTAAATATTAGAGAACGTCAGGAATGGAAAAATATGCGAAAATTACAAATATTGGCCAGGAAAATCTGGAGCAAGAACCCAGAGAAACTGAAAAATTCGATTTCTTGGTGCTGAAACAATGAATAAAACCAGCAGGAAATCGGAAATTCTCCTTGCTGGGGGCAAAATCTGAATTTTTGGAGATTTTTGGGGCTTTGGGGAGGGGGGAGGTGGAGCACAACCCCAAAATGCTGAGTTTTGGTGCTTTTTGGTGCTTCATTGTCAATTTTCTGTCATTTTTGGTGCTTTTTGGTGCTTCATTGTCAATTTTCTGTCATTTTTGGTCCTTTTTGGTGCTTCATTGTTAAGTTTTTGTCATTTTTTGTAATTTTTGGTGCTTTTTGGTGCTTTTCCTACAGCCGAGCGCGACTCCGGGCTCCGTAAGTGCTGAAATTCCCCAAAATCCCCCCAAATTCCCCAAAATCCCCCAAAATCCCCCAAAATCCCCCAAAATCCCCCAAAATCCCCCAAAATTCCCCAAAATCCCCCCAAATTCCCCAAAATTCCCCAAAATCCCCCAAAATTCCCCCAAATTCCCCAAAATTCCCCAGAATTTCCTCTCCTGCCGCTGCCCAGCCCCAATTCCTCCTCATTTTATAATTTATAAAATTCTATAAAATTATAAATAATATAATAATTATAATATATAATTATCTATAAAATACATATAAATATATATAATAATATATATTTATAAATATATAAATAATAATTTTAATTCTATTAAAATCACAATCTTTAAAATTATTATCGTGGCTGTTTCAATAATACTTCGACCAGATTAATTATTAAAATTCATTATATGCACACATTAATTATTAAAATTCATTCTATGCACACTTAAAATTTAACGTATTCCTTCTTAGTGAATATTTATGAAAATGTTGTGAAAAATTGAATATATTGTAAAAAATTGATTGTATAAAAATTGATCGTATAAAAATTGATCGTATAAAAATTGATTGCATAAAAATTGATTCTATAAAAATCGATTCTGTTGATATTTACATTTAATTTTTGATCGGACTGAATTCTGTAATTGCAATTTCTTCCCTTTATTTCTGTTTTTAGGGAAGCTCCGAGCAGAGCTGGGTGAGTTCAGGGCAAAATGGGGGAAAAGGAGCCAAAATTCCAATTTTTGTTGTTGTTTTTATTTATTTTATTTTTTTTTTAATCTGAATTCTCATTTTGATTTTAAATTTTGATTTTATTTTTTTCCCCTCAGCCAAATGCGACGCCACCATCCGTGAGTGCCCCAGGGGACGGGGGGGAAACCCTGGGATTTGGGGCAAAATCCGGGAATTTCAGAGAGTTTGGGGCAAAATCCCGGAATTCCAGAGAGTTTGGGGGCAAAATCCTCGAATTTCAGAGAATTTGGGGCAAAATCCTCGAATTTCAGAGAATTTGGGGCAAAATCCCGGAATTCCAGAGAGTTTGGGGGCAAAATCCCTGAATTCCACTGGGTTTGGGGAAAAAAAAAAAAATCCAAATTTTTCCCAGAATTTTTTCACAGAATTCGGGGGGGAAAAAAATCCCTGAATTTCATGGAATTTTGGGGAAAAAAATCCAAATTTCACGGAACTTGGGGGGGGGGGGGGGAAATCCCAAATTTCGCAGAATTTGGGGGGAAAATTCCCCGGGATTTCAGGGCTGGGGGGGCTGAGCCTGAATTTGGGGAAAAAGGGGGAAAAAAGGGGAAAAAGTTAAAAAAGGGGGAAAATGGGGAAAAAAAGGGAAAAAAGGGGAAGAAATGGGGAAAAGGGGGAAAAAGGGGGAAAAAATGGGGGAAAAATGGGGGGAAAAGAGGGAAAAATGGGGGAAAAAGGGAAAAAAATGGTAGAAATGGAAAAAAAAAAGGGGAAAAAGGGGAAGAAATGAGGAAAAAAAGGGGAAAAATGGGGAAAAATGGAAAAAAAAGGGGAAAATGGGGAAAAAAAGGGAAAAAAAGGGGAAGAAATGGGGAAAAAAGGGAAAAAAGGGGAAAAATGGGGGAAAAAGGGGAAGAAAAGGGAAGAAATGGGGGGAAAAAGGCGAAAAAATGGGGAAAAAAAAGGGAAAAAATGGAAAAAATGGAAAAAAGGGGGGAAAAGGGGAAGAAATGGGGAAAAAGGGAAAAAAAGGGGAAAATGGAAAAAAAAGGGGAAAATTGGGAAAAAAAAGGGAAAAAAGGGAAAAAAAGGGAAAAATGGAAAAAAAAGGGGAAAATTGGGAAAAAAAAGGGAAAAAAGGGAAAAAAAAGGGAAAAAAGGGAAAAAAGGGGGAGAAATGGGGAAAAAAGGGGGAGAAATGGGAATAAAAGGGGAAAAAAGGGAAAAATGGGGGAAAAAAGGGGAAAAAAGGGGAAGAAATGGGAATAAAAGGGGAAGAAATGGGAATAAAGGGGAATAAAAGGGAAAAAAAGGGGAAGAAATGGGATGGAAAGCGGAAAAAAAGGGAATAAAAGGGGAAGAAATGGGAATAAAAGGGGAAGAAATGGGAATAAAGGGGAATAAAAGGGGAAGGAATGGGAATAGAAGGGGAAAAAAAGGGAAAGTGGCAAATGAAGGATCGGCCCCGATGTGGGGAATTGGCGGCGCTTTGGGTTCCAGGGATCTTCACGGTGGAGCTCGGTGAGTGCCGCCCCCCGTCCCGTTAATGAACCCTGGTTCATTCATGAATGAAGAATGAATTGATGAATGAATGAATAATGAATGAACAATGAATGAACAATGAATGAATGAATAATGAATAATGAACAATGAATAATGAGTGGTTAATGGCCGCACGGCGGGCAGGGCAGCGGCACACGCAGATCGGTGAGTTCCGCCCTCCTGCCCCGAACGGCCCCGCGGGGCGGCCCCGGCTCCGGCAATGGAATCGGGGCCGAACCGGAATTGTCCCTTGGCAGGGGAGCTCACGGCGGATGTGGGTGAGCCGAGCCCAAGGGGAACGATGGGGATGGGGGACATGGGGGAACATTGGGGGGATTGGGGACATTGGGGGACATTGGGGAACATTGGGGAACATTGGGGAACATTGGGGAGATTGAGGAACATTGGGGGAATTGGGGGAATTGGGGAACATTGGGGGGATTGGGGAAATTGGGGAACATTGGGGAACATTGGGGAACATTGGGGAACATTGGGGAAATTGGGGACATTGGGGAACATTGGGGAACATTGGGGAAATGGGGGACATTGGGGAACATTGGGGAACATTGGGGAACATTGGGGAACTTTGGGGAGATTGGGGAGATTGGGGAACATTGGGGAACATTGGGGGACATTGGGGAACATTGGGGAACATTGGGGAACATTGGGGAGATTGGGGAACATTGGGGAACATTGGGGAAATTGGGGAACATTGGGGAACATTGGGGAACATTGGGGAACACTGGGGGACATTGGGGAACATTGGGGGAAATTGGGGAACATTGGGGAACATTGGGGAACATTGGGGGAAATTGGGGAACATTGGGGAACATTGGGGAACATTGGGGAACACTGGGGGACATTGGGGAACATTGGGGGAATTGGGGAGCATTGGGGAGCATTGGGGAACATTGGGGAACATTGGGGAACATTGGGGAGATTGGGGAACATTGGGGAACATTGGGGGAATTGGGGAACATTGGGGAACATTGGGGAACATTGGGGAACATTGGGGGGAATTGGGGAACATTGGGGAACATTGGGGAACATTGGGGAACATTGGGGAACATTGGGGGACATTGGGGAGATTGGGGAACATTGGGGAACATTGGGGGACATTGGGGAACATTGGGGAACATTGGGGAACATTGGGGAGATTGGGGAACATTGGGGAACATTGGGGGAAATTGGGGAACATTGGGGAACATTGGGGAACATTGGGGAGATTGGGGAACATTGGGGAACATTGGGGGAAATTGGGGAACATTGGGGAACATTGGGGAACATTGGGGGAATTGGGGAGATTGGGGAACATTGGGGAACATTGGGGAGATTGGGGAGATTGGGGAACATTGGGGAACTTTGGGGAGATTGGGGAAATTGGGGAACATTGGGGGGATTGGGGAACATTGGGGAACATTGGGGAGATTGGGGAACATTGGAGAACATTGGGGAACATTGGGGAGATTGGGGAACATTGGGGAACATTGGGGAACATTGGGGAACATTGGGGAACATTGGGGAACATTGGGGGGAATTGGGGAACATTGGGGAACATTGGGGAACATTGGGGAACATTGGGGAACATTGGGAACATTGGGGAACATTGGGGAGATTGGGGAACATTGGGAACATTGGAGAACATTGGGGAACATTGGGGAGATTGGGGAGATTGGGGGAGATTGGGGAACATTGGGGAATTGGGGGACATTGGGGAACATTGGGGAGATTGGGGGAGATTGGGGGAGATTGGGGAACATTGGGGAATTGGGGGACATTGGGGAACATTGGGGAGATTGGGGAACATTGGGGAACATTGGGGACATTGGGGAAATTGGGGAAATTGGGGGAATTGGGGAAATTGGGGAACATTGGGGAACATTGGGGAACATTGGGGAACATTGGGGAACATTGGGGAGATTGGGGAGATTGGGGAACATTGGGAACATTGGGGAACATTGGGGAACATTGGGGGACATTGGGAACATTGGGGAACATTGGGGAAATTGGGGAAATTGGGGAACATTGGGGAACATTGGGAACATTGGGGGAGATTGGGGAACATTGGGGAGATTGGGGAAATTGGGGGACATTGGGGAACATTGGGGACATTGGGGGACATTGGGGAACATTGGGGGAACACTGGGGAACATTGGGGAACATTGGGGAACATTGGGGAGATTGGGGAGATTGGGGAGATTGGGGAACATTGGGGGACATTGGGGAAATTGGGGCTGCTCCTTTTGGGGCGAAATTGGGGGAAATTGGGGCTGGGGCTGCTCCTTTTGGGGCGAAATTGGGGGAATTGGGGAAATTGGGGCTGGGGCTGCTCGTGCTGGGGATGGGGAATGGCGGCTTTTATGTCTTGAGTTTTATTTATTTTTAATTCTTTATTTGGAGCATGAATTTATCTAGTGCTCGCTCATTGCTTTGGGCTTGATTGAATTTTTAATTTCGTTTTTATTTTATTTTATTTTATTTTATTTCTTTTTACTTTTATTTTGATTTCTACCTGTATTTCTATTTCTATTTTTATTCTATTTCTGTTCTATTTCTATTTCTATTTTTATTTCTATTCTATTTCTATTTCTATTTCTATTTCTATTATTTCTATTTCTATTTCTATTATCTCTATTTCTATTATCTCTATTTCTGTTTCTATTTCTATTATTTCTGTTTCTATTTCTATTATCTCTATTTCTATTTTTATTCTATTTATAAAATATTCTATTTAAAAATACTCTATTTATAAAATAATCTATTTAAAAATATTCTATTATTTCTATGTTTATTTTTATTCTATGTTTATTTTTATTCTATGTTTATTTTTATTCTATTTCTATTTCTATTTCCATTTCTATTTCTATTTCTATTTCTCTTATTTCTATTTCTATTATTTCTATTATTTCTATTATTTCTATTATTTCTCTTATTTCTATTATTTCTATTTCTGTTCTTTTCCATCCCATCCATTTCCTCTTTTCCCATTTCCAGAGCTCCTCAGTAAAAAGCTCCGTAAGTGCCCCAATTTCCCATTCCAGGCTGGAACAGTTTCCACCAATTCCCCAAAAATTCCCCTTTGATCCCAGCCCTGAAATTCCCTTTTTTCCCCATTTTTCCCCCATTTTTCCCCATTTTTCCCCATTTTTCCCCATTTTTCCCCATTTTCCCCTTTCTCCCCCCAGAGCAGCGCGAGGCCGAGCTGGGTGAGGAATTTCTCTCCTTTTTTTGGGGCCTTTTCCACCAAAATCGGGGAGGTCTGGGGGGCAAAATTCGGGTTTTGGTTCGGTTCAGAGGGGCAAAATCTGAAATAAACACGAAATATTTAATATGAAAATAATAATAATAATAATAGTAACAATAGTAATAATAGTAATAATAGTAATAATAGTAATAGTAATAGTAATAGTAATAGTAATACTAATACTAATACTAATAATAATAATAATAATAATAATAATAATAATAATAATAATAATAATAATGATGATGTTGTGAAAACCCGAGACAATGCAGGGCATGACAAATATCAACTGCTAATATTAGGGAATAATTGTAATTAATTATAACCGTAATATAAGAATGATTTAAAATGTAACTATGATTATAATTATAAATAATGATAATTTAAAGTAACGATTACAAATAATGATAATTTGAATTAATAATTACAAATGTTGTTTTAATCCAGAGGCCCGGGACACGCAGATCCGTGAGTACTCAGGAGCAGCTCCTGGAGGGTTTGGGTTTTTGGGATTTTTTGGGTTTTTGGGATTTTTTAGGATTTTTTGGATTTTTAGGATTTTTTGGATTTTTTGGTTTTTTAGGATTTTTTGGATTTTTAGGATTTTTTTGGATTTTTAGGATTTTTTTTGGATTTTTAGGATTTTTTTTTATTTTTAGGATTTTTTGGATTTTTAGGGATGAGGGAAGCAGAAGGAAAATCGTTTTGATTATTTTCTAGATTTTTAAAAATTAATTATTTATGGTAATTTATTTTCCAGTAGTTAATTCTAATTCCCTCAGGATTTAAAAAAAAGATTGAATTTTAGGCGGTTTAAAATTATTATTCATTTGAATCTTTTTGTTTCTTTAGGGGAAAACGAAGCTGAGATCAGTAAGTCGGATATTTGTCTTTAAATTTAAGTTTATATCGAAATCTAATTTATATCTATGTGTTATTTTTATTTTTCCCACATTTATATTTATATTTATATTTATATTTATATTTATATTTATATTTATATTTATATTTATATTTATATTTATATTTATGTTTACGTTTACGTTTACGTTTATATTTATATTTATATTTATATTTATATTTATATTTATATTTATGTATGTGTGCAGATACTTTTATACTTTATACTTACATTTCAATTATTTGGGTTATTGATATTTTATATTTATATTTTAGATCACCTCTGATTTCTATTTTTATTTCTATTCTGTAACAACAAAACCGATTTATTTTATTTCTAAACCAGCGCTGACTAAAACCCTCCACATATTGAATTATATCAATAAATTCGGGGTTTTTTAATATTTTAATATTTTAATTTTTAATCCTTTAATTAATTTCCCTCTGCTCCCCCCAGGGCGCCTGAAGGAGCTGCTGGGTGAGTCCCAATTAATTAATTAATTGCAGAGAAATCTTAATTAAAAGGGAATTTGGGGGAAAATGGGGGCAAAATACAAAACATTCCTGGAGGTGGGAGGGGAACCTTGGAGGAAAAATGGGAAAAATGGGAAAAATGGGAAAACTGAAAATAATGTTGTGCTCATGGGAAATAATACTGAGTGCTGGTAATTAATGAATTCACGCTGCTAATGAGGCAATAATTTCATTTTCTTGCAGAGGAGAAGGAATCGGCAGCGAGTGAGTTCCTAAAAGGGGAATCCTGTGCCCAAAATTGCCTGATTCATTATTTAATTATTAATTATTATTATTAATTATTATTATTAATTATTAGCTATTATTACCTGACAATTAACACCCCCCAAAATTGCCCCGTTCCGTTGGGAATTGCCTGATTCATTATTTAATTATTAATTATTATTATTAATTATTATTATTAATTATTAGCTATTATTACCTGACAATTAACGCCCCCCAAAATTGCCCCGTTCCGTTGGGAATTGCCTGGTTCATTATTTAATTATTAATTATTATTATTATTAATTATTAGCTATTATTAGCTGACAATCAGCGCCCCCCAAAATTGCCCCGTTCCGTTGGGAATTGCCTGATTCATTATTTAATTATTAATTATTATTATTAATTATTAGCTATTATTACCTGACAATCAACGCCCCCCAAAATTGCCCCGTTCCGTTGGGAATTGCCTGTTCATTATTTAATTATTAATTATTATTATTAATTATTATTATTAATTATTAGCTATTATTACCTGACAATTAACACCCCCAAAATTGCCCCGTTCCGTTGGGAATTGCCTGTTCATTATTTAATTATTAATTATTATTATTAATTATTATTATTAATTATTAGCTATTATTACCTGACAATTAACACCCCCAAAATTGCCCCGTTCCGTTGGGAATTGCCTGATTGGTCTGATTTCATTAATTGGGAATGAACAATTAACGCCCCTGTTTGGGCCCCAAACTGCCCCGTTCTAAACACAAAATTCACCCCGATTTGAACAGCCTGAATTCAAACATGAAAATATCCTGAATTTAAAATCAAAATATCCGGAATTTAAAAATGAAAATATCCTGAATTCAAAAATCAAAATATCCTGAATTTAAAAATTGAAATATCCTGAATTCAAAAATTGAAATATCCGGAATTCAAAATGAAAATATCCTGAATTCAAAATCAAAATATCCGGAATTCAAAAATGAAAATATCCTGAATTTAAAAATTGAAATATCCTGAATTCAAACATCAAAATATCCTGAATTCAAAAATTGAAATATCCTGAATTCAAAAATGAAAATATCCGGAATTTAAAAATGAAATTATCCTGAATTCAAAAATGAAATTATCCTGAATTCAAAAATGAAAATATCCTGAATTCAAAATCAAAATATCCTGAATTCAAAAATGAAATTATCCTGAATTCAAAATCAAAATATCCAGAATTAAAATTAAATTATCCTAAATTTAACAATTAAATTAACCTGAATTGAAATTAAATTATCCTGAATTGAAATTAAATTAACCTGAATTAAAACCAGACAATGGAGGTTTTGGAGTGAGGGGCTGTAACTGATTTATTATTGGATTTTTGGAGGTTTTGGAGTTACGGGGCTGTAACTGATTTCTGATCGGATTTTTGGAGTGAGGGGCTGTAACTGATTTCTGATCGGGTTTTTGGAGGTTTTTGGAGTTACGGGGCTGTAACTGATTTATTATCGGATTTTTGGAGGTTTTTGGAGTGAGGGGCTGTAACTGATTTCTGATCGGATTTTTGGAGTGAAGGGGCTGTAACTGATTTCTGATCGGGTTTTTGGAGGTTTTGGAGTTATGGGGCTGTAACTGATTTCTGATCGGATTTTTGGAGGTTTTGGAGTTATGGGGCTGTAACTGATTTCTGATCGGATTTTCAGAGGAATTTCAGGATCTGGGGGGTTTTAGCCCATTTTTGCTCCCTTTATTCCAGGAGATCAGGACGCTGTGATCCGTGAGTGCCGCTGCATTCGGGCCAATCCCCGGGAATTTGGGAATTCGCCGTCGCGGAGCCGCCGCTGCCGCCCGGGCTCGGGATTCTGCCCCAAAATCCCAAAATTCGTTAAATTGTGGTTAAAAAATGGGAGTTTAGAGGGACAAAGTCTCTGCCCGGCTCAGGGGATTTTAAATCATTTTTATTTTTATTTTTATTTTTATTTTTATTTTTATTTTCTTATTATTTTTATTAATTTTATTTTTATTAATTTTATTTTTGGTTTTGTTTTTGATAATTTATTTTTCTTTTAGTTTTATTTTTATTCTTATTTTTATTTTTATTTTTATTTTTATTTTTATTTTTATTTTTATTTTTATTTTTATTATTTTTATGTATTAATTTTATTTTTATTAATTTTAATTTTGGTTTTGTTTTTAATAATTTATTTTTCTTTTAGTTTTATTTTTATTCTTATTTTTATTTTTATTTTTATTTTTATTTTTATTTTTATTTTTATTTTTATTATTTTTATGTATTAATTTTATTTTTATTAATTTTAATTTTGGGATTTTGTTTAATAATTTATTTTTCTTTTATTCTTAGTTTTATTTTTATTCTTATTTTTATTTTTATTATTTTTTTTGTTTTTAATAATTTATTTTTATTGTATTTTTATTTTAATTTTTATTAATTTTATTTTTATTAATTTTACTTTTGTTTTCGTTTTCACTAATTTATTTTTATTTTATTTTTATTTTAATTTTTATGAATTCCCTCGGGAAAGGAAACCAGGAATCCAAAAGAATTGAATTGAATTGAATTGAATTGAATCGAATTGAATTGAATTGAATTGAATTGAATTGAAAAATGAATTGAATTGAATTGAATTGAATTGAATTGAATTGAATTGAATTGAATTGAATTGAATCGAATTGAATTGAATTGAATTGAATTGAATCGAATTGAATTGAATCGAATTGAATTGAATTGAATTGAATTGAATTGAAAAATGAATTGAGTTCACAAGAATTGAACAACTGAATAATTGAAAATTGAATTTTCCTCTTTTCCAGGCGAGCTGAGGCAGGAGCTGGGTGAGAGGTTTTGTTCTGCTTCCCAAAAGGATTTGGGGCATTTTTGGGCTTTTCCCAGAATTCAGGTTGGGAAAAAACGGGGCCGGGGCAGGGAAATTTGGGGAATTTGGGAAATTTGGGAAATTTGGGAAATTTGGGGAATTTGGGGAAATTTGGGAATTTGGGGAATTTGGGGAATTTGGGGAATTTGGGAATTTGGGAATTTGGGAATTTTGGGGAATTTGGGAATTTCACCTTTTTCTCCTGTGTTTTTTTGCAGAGGCACAGAAGGACGGGGACGTTGGTGCGTGGGGGGCTCTGAAATTGGGGAATTTCACCCAATTTTCCTCAACTTTATGGGATTTTACAGGATCATTTATCAGGAGCATTTATCAGGATTTTGTGGGATTTTATGGAATTATTTTACAGGATTTTACGGGATTTTGTGGAATTATTTTACAGGATTTTACGGGATTTTATGGAATTATTTTACGGGATTTTACGGGATTTTCCAAAACCCGGGGAGTTTTTTCAGAATTTTATGGGATTTAATGGGATTTTACAAAATTTAATTTAATTTAATTTAATTTAATTCCTAACCCAAAAAATTCCCTGGATTTTGGCTCTTTTCAGATGAATCCCCTGAGGAAATGGAGGAAGAGGAGGAGGAGGAGGAGGAGGAGGAAGAAGAGGAAATAGAGGAAGAAGAGGAAGAAGAAGAAGAAGAAGAGGAAAAACAGGAAATGGAGGAAATAGAGGGAGAGGAAGGAGAAAAAGAGGAAAAAGAGGAAGAGGAGGAGGAAGAGGAGGAGGAGGAGGAGGAGGAGGAGGAAGCAGCAGCCCCGGGTGAGCCCTTCCCTCCTTCCCCAGCCCCAAATTCTCCCTTTTTTCCCCCATTTTGCTGCTGATCTTTGGGGCCGTTTCCCCCAGAATTGGGTGCAATAAATGAAGGAAAATTCCCCAAAAATCCCCAACCCCATGGAAATTCCCGATTTTTGTGTCTTTCCAGGTAAAATAAAGGAAGAAGCTGGTAAGGAACTGTAAAATTTTCCTTTTTAATCCATTTTTAAAAAAAAAACCACATTTTTTGGAGCATTTTCCGAGGTTTTTTCATGGCCAGAAACCAAACTTAATGATAACAATGAAAATAAAAATAAAATTAAAAAAGCAAAATAAAAATAAAAATTAAAATTAAAATTAAAGTATAATAATAATAGTCTAAAATTAAAATTAAAAATTAAATTAAACGTAGTCATAATTGTAATTATCATAATTAATAATAATAATAATAATAATAATAATAATAATAATAATAATAATAATAATAATAATAATAATAATAATAATAATAAATAAATAAATAAATAATAAACCTCTCAGGTAATTTTAAATTTTTAAAAATTATTTTGCATTGTTTTAAATTATTTTAAATGATTCTAACTTTGTTTTTTCCTTCCCTCTTTCCAGGGGAAGTCGACAAAAACCTCGGTGGGTTCGGTTCCCATTTCTGGGGTGGAGCTGAAGGAAAAATCCCCCAAATTTACCCCAAATTTCCCCCAAATTTACCCCAAATTTACCCCAAATTTCCCTTTGGTTTCCAGAGGAGCTCAGGGCGGCGCTGGGTGAGTCCAGAATTCCAAAATCTGCCCAAATTCCGGGGTGGGGGAGGATTTAAATCTGGGATTTCGATTCAAAAATTGGGATTTTCAGCTAAAATTTGGGGGCTGGGATTTAAAAATTCGCCGTTTTCACTCAAAGCTCGGGGTTTGTGATAAAAATGTGAGATTTGGCTCAGAGGGTCATCCCCTCATTTCCCGGGAACAACGGAAATCAGCGGGGTTTGGAACGTGAGGGGTTTCGATTCTGGCCCCGATTTTCCCCCATTATAATCAGAATAATCGGGATTTTCTCCTTTTCCCCCAATATAATCAGAATAATCGGGATTTTCTCCCTTTTCCCCATTATAATCGGAATAATCGGGATTTTCTCCCCCTTTCCCCCATTATAATCAGAATAATCGGGATTTTCTCTTTTTTCCCCATTATAATCAGAATAATTGGGATTTTCTCCTTTTTTACCCCATTATAATCAGAATAATCGGGATTTTCTCCCTTTTTCCCCCATTATAATCAGAATAATCGGGATTTTCTCCCTTTTTTCCCCCATTATAATCGGAATAATCGGGATTTTCTCCTTTTTCCCCCATTATAATCGGAATAATCAGAATTTTCTCCTTTTTCCCCATTATAATCAGAATAATCGGGATTTTCTCCTTTTTTACCCCATTATAATCGGAATAATCGGGATTTTCTCCCTTTTTTACCCCATTATAATCAGAATAATCGGGATTTTCTCCTTTTTTCCCCCATTATAATCGGAATAATCGGGATTTTCTCCCATTTTTCCCCATTTCAGGAGCCCGGGACGCCCGGACGAGTGCGTGAGCCCCTTTCCCCCCCTCGACCCCAGGAATTTGGGGGCTCTGGGCCCGTTCTGGCCACGGAGCCCTCGGAACTGAGCAGTTTTGGGTTTTTCTCCTCAAAGCGGAGCTCTCGGAGGCGCTGGGTGAGGGAAAAGGATCAGAGCAGATTTAAGTTATTGTTAACAACACAAATATTCATTACTAATCACGTAAATTATAACGATATCAATTATAAATAATAATGTCATTGCTGTGTTCCAGCAGTCGTGGTTTTGTGGCTTATAAATGTAAAATCTGTTCTTTTTCTGGTTTAGAAATTAGCATGTTTTCTATTTATATCTATTTTAAAATATATATTAATATATTTTAGTAAAATAGAAAAATAACAGATTTTGCATATATATATTTATATATATATATGCAATGTTTTGTATATATTATATATAATGTAGAAATATACTACATATTATGTTGATTAATTGTATATATTATATATACTAAGTATTAAATGTAACTATAATGGATTACAATTAAATATAATAATATATAATATATAATATATAATATATAATATACAATATACAATATATAATATATAATATATAATATATAATATATAATATATAATATGTAATATGTAATATGTAATATGTAATATGTAATATGTAATATGTAATATGTAATATGTAATATATAATAATGTAATTTGTAATATGTAATATGTAATATATTGTATGTAATATGTAATATATAATATATAATATGTAATATCAATATAAATAAAATAATTATATATAATTAGTTAATCATATATAAAACTATATTATATATGTAATACATAGAACATATATATTACACAATATATTTATAACAGACATAAAATATTGCATATAATTATATTTCATGTTTTCTAAATTTTATGTAGATATTGCTGCACTTTCCATATTCTACTGGTTTACTATATTATGTATTTAAATAATTCTCCTTTAAAATTTGTCATACATTTAAATATGTTAAACATTGTATTTTATTATATTTTAATGTATTATCCAGTCAAAGACGTTATTGATTCTAAAATTTGATTATAGATGTAATGTTAAATGTGTAGATATTTTACATATGGACAAACATTTTATTTATCTGTGCTTTGTGACAACATTTCGATAACGTTACCCTGGATTTTGCCCGATTTCCCCCAGAACAACGGGACAGGCAGATCGGTGAGTGCCCAAAAAGGAGAATTCGGGAGAAATGGGAATTCTGGAAAAATGGGAATTCTGGGAAAATGGGAATTCGGGAGGAATGGAAATTCTGGAGAAATGGGAATTCGGGAGGAATGGGAATTCTGGAAATGGAATTCGGGAGGAATGGGAATTCTGAGAAAATGGGAATTCGGGAGAAATGGGAATTCTGGAGGAATGGGAATTCTGGAGGAATGGGAATTCTGGAAATGGAATTCGGGAGGAATGGGAATTCTGGAGGAATGGGATTCTGGAGGAATGGGATTCTGGAGAAATGGGAATGCGGGAGAAATGGGAATTCTGGAGAAATGGGAATTCTGGAAATGGAATTCAGGAGAAATGGGAATTCTGGAGGAATGGAATTCTGGAGAAATGGAATTCTGGAAAATGGAATTCGGGAGAAATGGAATTCTGGAGGAATGGAATTCTGGAGAAATGGAATTCTGGAAATGGAATTCTGGAGAAATGGGAATTCTGGAAGAATGGGAATTCTGGAGAAATGGGAATTCGGGAGAAATGGGAATTCTGGAGAAATGGGAATTCTGGAGAAATGGAATTCTGGAAATGGAATTCTGGAGGAATGGGAATTCTGGAGGAATGGGAATTCTGGCAATGGAGTTCTGGAGAAATGGGAATTCTGGAGGAATGGGAATTCTGGAAATGGGAATTCTGGAGGAATGGGAATTCTGGCAATGGAATTCTGGCAATGGAATCCTGGAGAACTGGAATTCTGGGAATGGAATTCTGGGAATGGAATTCTGGGAATGGAGTTCTGGAAATGGAGTTCTGGAGAAATGGGAATTCTGGCAATGGGGTTCCTCCCAATCATGGAAATTCTCATTTTTCCTCCTTTTCCAGCGGAGCTGAGCGCGGAGCTCGGTGAGTCCTGGGGGGGGGAAACTCTTCTGTTTCCTCGGCTGCAAAAATTGATTTTTAAAATTAATTTCAAGCAACTGTTTTCATCCTTAATCTCTTCATTAATCCCAATTAATTTTCTCCTTTCAGAGGAATCCCGAATGAGGATCTGTGAGTGCCCAGGCCCGGGGCTGGTTTGGTTCTGGTTTATTCCGTTTTATTTCCTTTATATTTTATTTCTATTTCTATTTGTTCATTTTATTTTTAATGCTAATTCATTACTATTAACATTACCATTTGATATTACTATTTATTACTATTTCTATACTAATTTATTACTCATTTTATACTAATTAATTCCTCTTAATATTACTAGTTAATATTACTATTCATTATTATTATTATACTAATTCATTACTAATTTTATACTAATTTATTACTATTAACATCACTGTTTAATATTACAATTTATTACTATTACTATACTAATTATTACTAATTTTATACTAATTTATTACTATTACTATACTAATTATTACTAATTTTACATCAATTTTTTTTCTTTTTTTTTTTCATTTTAATTTCTTTTTTTTATTCCATTTTACTTTCCCCATCCTGTTTTATCACCTCTCAGTGCCATTATTTTAATTTTTTAATTTTACCTTCATTTTTTTCGTTTTTTTTTTTCACTTTTTCGCCCTGTTTCCTCACCCCTCACTGCCATTATTTCTGATTTTTTCTGGTTTCCTGCAGGGTGGTGCCTCGAGGAGCACCGTGAGTGTTCTCCCCTCCCTCCCTCCCTCCCTCCCTCCCCACCTCTGCTCCATTCCAGGATTTTTTACCAATTCTGTCATTTTAGAGAAAGACGAGGAGCAAGTGGGTGAGTCCCTGTGGGAAAGGCGGATGGAGAGGGGCAGAAATTGGCACTTTTCACCTTTTTTATCCCCTTTTCCCCTCTTTTCCCCCCATTTTCCTCTCCTTTTCCTGTCATTTCTGCTCCCTTTTTTCTCCCCTCCTTTCCCTTTTTTCTCCTCTTTTTTCCCCTTTCCCTCCTCCCCCTTTCCCCATTTCCCCCCCTTTTTTCCTCCCCATTTTCCCCCATTTCTCTCCCCCATTTCTCCCCCCATTCCCCCCCATTTTCTCCTATTCCCTCCCCAATTCCCCCCTATTTTTGCCCCATATTTCCCCATTTCCTCCTCAAATTTCCCCCCCCATTTCCCCCATTATTTCCGCCCCATTTACCCCTATCCCCCCCTATTTCCCCCCGATTATTTTCCCCTTCATTTTCCCCCCCATTATTTTCCCCCCATTTCCCCCATTTTCCCCTTCATTTTCCCCTTCATTTTCCCCCCTCCATTTTCCCTATTCCCCCCCCCATTTCTACCCCATTTCCGCCCTCTTTTCCCCCATTTTCCCCTGTTTATTTTCCCCCACCATTCCCCCCATTTTTCCCCCGTATCCCCCCCATTATTTCCCCCCCATTATTTTCCCCCATTATTTTCCCCCTCATTATTTCCCCCCCCATTATTTTCCCCCCATTATTTTCCCTCCTTTTTCCCCCCTCCATTTTCCCTATTTCCCCCCCATTTCCGCCCTCTTTTCCCCCATCTTCCCCTCTTTATTTTCCCCACCATTCCCCCCATTTTTCCCCCATATCCCCCCCATTATTTTCCCCCCCATTATTTTCCCCCCATTATTTTCCCCCCATTATTCCCCCCATTATTTTCCCTCCTTTTTCCCCCCTCCATTTTCCCTATTTCCCCCTCATTTCCGCCCTCTTTTCCCCCATCTTCCCCTCTTTATTTTCCCCACCATTCCCCCCATTTTTTCCCCCATATCCCCCTCCATTATTTTCCCCCCATTATTTTCCCCCCATTTATTTTCCCCCCATTATTTTCCCCCCTATTTCCCCCCTTCATTTTCCCTATTTCCCCCCCCCATTCCTGCCCCATTTCCACCCTCTTTTCCCCCCATCTTCCCCTCTTTATTTTCCCCACCATTCCCCCCATTTTTCCCCCCATTATTTCCCCCTCAACCCCCCAGCCCCGGTCACCCTGGACCCCCTCACCTCCCACCCTCGCCTCGTCCTCTCCCCGGACTCGCTCTCCGCCCGCTGGGCCTACGGCGGCCCCGACCCCGAGCCAGGCCCCGACCGCTTCTCGTGCTCCCCGTGCGCCCTCGGCCTGCCCGGCTTCACCCGCGGCCGCCACACCTGGACCGTGGCCGTGGCCGGGGGTCCCTTCTGCGCCGCGGGCGTCAGCCGGGCCTCGGTGCCGCGCCAGGGCCCGGCCTTCGGCCCCGAGCGCGGGGTCTGGGCCCTGCAGCGCTGGGGCGGCCTGTGCCGGGCGCTGACCGAGCCGCCCACGCCGCTGCCCGGCCGCTGCCCGCGCCGCCTGCGCGTGGCCCTGGACTACGAGGGCGGCCGCGTGGCCTTCTTCGACGGCGACGGGCCCGGCCCGGCCCGGCCGCTCTTCGCCTTCCCCACGGCGGCCTTCGGAGGGGAGGAGGTGAGGCCCTGGTTCTGGGTGGAGCTGGGGGAGATCTCCATCGTCCAGTGAGCCCGAAAACACCTCCATGGAGAGCATCAGGCCCTGGTTCTGGGTGGAGCTGGGGGAGATCTCCATCGTCCAGTGAGCCCGAAAATACCTCCATGGACATCACCTCCAGCCCTGGTTCTGGGTGGAGCTGGGGGAGATCTCCATCGTCCAGTGAGCCTGAAAATACCTCCATGGAGAGCATCAGGCCATGGTTCTCGTTGGGGCTGGGGGAGATTTCCGTTGTTCAGTGATTCAAAACACCTCCATGGAGACCCCCTCCCAGGAGACTGTGGCTGGTCCTGTTTCTGGTCCTGGCTCTGGTCCTGGTGTTGGTTCTGGCTCTGGCTCTGGTTCTGGTTCTGGATCTTGTCCTGGTTCTGGGTCATGTCCTGGTTCTGGGGGAGCTGGACTCCCCCTTCCGCGTGCAGTGACCCTGAAATTCGAGGAATTCTGCCCAGAAATGGAGAGAGAGCTCAGGGGGCTGGAGGGGACCCCGACCTCCAGCTGGACATGGGGACACTGGGACATGGGGACATTGGGACATGGGGACACTGGGACAGAGCAGGACGGACACTGGGACATGGGGACACTGGAAATGGGGGCACTGGGATGGGGACACTGGGGATGGGGACATTGGGACATGGGGCCATTGGGACATGGGGACACTGGGATGGGGACACTGGAAATGGAGACACTGGGGATGGGGACATGGGGACACTGGGATGGGGACACTGGGATGGGGACACTGGGACATGGGGACACTGGGATGGGGACACTGGAAATGGAGACACTGGGGATGGGGACATGGGGACACTGGGATGGGGACACTGGGATGGGGACACTGGGACATGGGGACACTGGGACATGGGGACAGCGGGACAAGGGGGTGTCCCCTGTCCCCCTGGGGTGACCCCGACATCCCCCCCCGGTAATAAACCCTGCAAAACCGGAGCGGTTTAGCTTCCTTTTCCCGGCTGTGTTGAGGTAAAACCGCGGGGATTTAAATCCTCGGATCCATCGAGGGGTCTGAGGGGAACGGGACCCCCCCTCCATGGGCAGGGACGCCCGCCCCGGGGCGCTGGAATGGGGCGGATTCCCGTAATTCCGTTAATTGATTCTGGTAATTGATTCCGTTAATTGATTCCTGTTCACAACATCCCAAATCACGGGGTTCGGCGGGGGCCGAGCAGCACCGGGGGGACCCTTCCCCTCTGCCACCCCTCCCCTGATTGATGAATTTGCGGGATTTGCCCGATTTTGGGGGTTTTTGCCCGATTTGGGGGTTTTTGCCCGATTTTGGGGGTTTTTACCCGATTTTTGGGGTTTTCCCCGATATTGGGGGTTTTCCCCGATATACGGGGTTTCCCCAGGGGTAGCGTGGCCGAGCGGTCCAAGGCGCTGGATTAAGGCTCCAGTCCCTGCGGGGGCGTGGGTTCGAATCCCACCGCTGCCAGCCCAATTTTGGGCACATCCGGAGGGAGCCCCCCCCGCCCATTTTTGGCGTTTATCCCGGGGAAAACGGGGCTCGGCATTACCAAAATGTGAGAATTTCATCCCAATTCCACCCTCCTCACCCTGGAGACCCCCGGGATGGGGTCCTGGGGAGGGGGGGGAGCCCCCTCCCCACGGGGGTCCCACATTCCCACCCCAACCCCGAGCCATCAAACCATGGCCCCCGCTCTCCTAAAATCTCAATTCCACTTTATTTCACCTCATTTTGGAGCAGGGGGAATTGGGGAAGGAAATGCGGGTTTGGGACAATCCATAAAAACGTGATCCAGATGGAGAAACCCCCGGGGGAACAGTGACCCCCACAGCTCCAGCACCTCCACTGCGGATATCGGAATATTTTTGGTGGTGAAAAGCTAAAAAACCCCATTTTTAGCTTCTAAATTCTTGGGTGTACAGGAGCATCTCCAGCCCTGGGACGGGCACCCAAAATTCGTCCATCAGTCCCTGAGGTGGGCACCCAAAATTTGTCCATCAATCCCTGAGGTGGGCACCCAAAATTTGTCCATAAATCCTTGAGGTGGGCACCCAAAATTTTGTCCATAAATCCATGAGGTGGGCACCCAAAATTTGTCCATCAATCCCTGAGGCGGGCACCCAAAATTTTGTCCATAAATCCATGAGGTGGGCACCCAAAATTTGTCCATCAATCCCTGAGGCGGGCACCCAAAATTTTGTCCATAAATCCTTGAGGTGGGCACCCAAAATTTTCCATCAGTCCCCGAGGCTCAGCACCCAAATCCCCCTGATTTTGGGGCTCAGCACCCAAATCCCCCCATCCCTGAGGCTCAGCACCCAAATCTCACCGACCCCCGAGGCTCAGCACCCAAATCCCCCCAGTCCTGAGGCTCAGCGCCCAAATCCCCGGGGCTCAGCGCCCAAAGTTTGTCCATCAATCCCCGGGGCTGAGCGCCCAAATCCCCGAGGCTCAGCACCCAAATCCCTCCAGTCCTGAGGCTCAGCACCCAAATCCCCGGGGCTCAGCACCCAAAGTTTGTCCATCAATCCCCGGGGCTCAGCGCCCAAATCCCCGGGGCTCAGCGCCCAAATCCCCGGGGCTCAGCGCCCAAACCCGCGGCGGGGCCGGCCCCGGGCTCTCCCTCGGGCTCAGGGCGGCGGCTCCCGGCGCAGGTGAGTCCGCAGGTGCTTCATGAGCGACGAGCGGGACACGAAGCTCTTGGGGCAGCCCGAGCAGGGGTACGGCCGCTCCCCGGTGTGCGTGCGCCGGTGGATGACCAGGCTGGAGCTGGCGCGGAAGCTCTTCCCGCACTCGCTGCAGCCGAACGGTTTCTCGCCGGTGTGGACGCGCCAGTGGCGCCGCAGCGCGGCCCCGTCCCGGAACGCCTTCCCGCACTGCTCGCAGGCCGGGCGGCGCCGCCGCGGGACCCCCGAGGGGCTGAGCCCGAGGGGCTGAGAGAGCACCGGGACCCCCGGGACCCCCGAGGGGCTGAGCCCGAGGGGCTGCGAGAGCACCGGGACCCCCGGGACCCCCGAGGGGCTGAGCCCGAGGGGCTGCAGGGACACCGGGACCCCCGGGACCCCCGAGGGGCTGAGCCCGAGGGGCTGCAGGGACACCGGGACCCCCGAGGGGCTGTCCCGGAGGGGCTTCAGGGACACCGGGACCCCCGAGGCGCCGTCGCTAAGGGGCTCAGCGACCCCCGAGGGGCCGTCCCAGAGCAGCCGAGGGGGCACCGGGACCCCCGCCCCACGCTCGGGGCCGTCCCCGTGGAGCCGTGGGGACACCGGGCCCCCCTCGGGGCTGTTCCTGAGCGGCCAAGGGGGCGCCGGGACCCCCGCCCCGCGCTCGGGGCTGTCCCCGAGCAGCCGCGGAAGCCCCGGGAGCCGCTCGGGGCTGTCCCCGCCGACCCAGCGCCGGTGCGGGCAGCGCCCGTTCCCCGCCCCGCACTCCGGGCACGGCGCGGCCGCCGCCGCCGCCGCCGCCGCGCCCCGGTGGATTTTGCGGTGCTTGCTGAGCGATTTGACGGCCGCGAAGCCCTTGCCGCAGTCGGGGCACTCGTAGGGGCGCTCCCCGGTGTGGATGCGCTGGTGCGCCACCAGCGCGGCGTGCGACGAGAGGCTCCGGCCGCACTCGGAGCAGATGAAGCCGCCGGAGTGCCGCGCCCGCCGGTGCTTGCCCAGCGACTTGGCGGCCATGAAGCCCATGCCGCACTCGGGGCAGGCGAACGGGCGCTCGCCGGTGTGGATGCGGCGGTGCGTGACCAGCGAGGCCTCGGACGTGAGCGTCTTGCCGCAGTCCGGGCAGCGCGGCGCCCCGTCCAGGTGCGTCCTGCGGTGCTTGCGCAGCGAGCGCGCCGAGGCGAAGCGCTTGGGGCAGGAGCGGCAGCGGTGCGGGCGGCGCTGGCAGCCGGGCGTGCCCAGGTGCTCCCGCAGCGCCGCCCCGCACGGGAAGGGCGCGCGGCAGCGCCAGCAGGTGAAGGTGAGCCCCGGTGCGCCCGCGGCGGCGCCGCCCCCGTGCGAGGAGCGCAGGTGGCGGCGCAGGGAGGAGCCCGAGGTGAAGGATTTGCCGCACTGGGGGCAGGCGGGGCGCGGCGGGGACGGGACCGG